>NC_092136.1:111174196-111231696 GCF_043159975.1 Macaca nemestrina | reverse complement strand
TGGGATGATCATGCTGATTTTCTCCCTCATTCACCACTAATATAGTGAATTATATTGATAGATTATTTTGAAAGTTAAATTAACCTTGTATTCCTGGGATAAATCTGACTTAGCCACAACATATTGTTTTTCTGGTAAAGTTTTTTTGTCTACATTCATGAGGACTATTTGTCTGTAATTTTTTTCTCATAGTGCCTTTATCAGATTTTTGTATAGCTGCATAAACTAAATTAAGAAGCATTCTTTTTCTGTTTTCTGCAAATAGCTCATAAAAGATTGGTGTTACTTTTTCCCTGAAATGCTGACATAATTCACCAGTGAAAGTATCTGGGCCTAGAATTTTCTTTGTGGAAATGTTTTTGATGACAAGTTCAATTTCTTTAATAGATAAATGACTACTTAGATTTCTAAAAAACCAGTGTCATTTGTGGTAATTTTTATTTTTCAAGGACTTTGTTCATTTCATCAAAGTTGTCAAATTTATTGGCATAAAGTTGTTAACAATATGTTATTGTTGTTCTTTTAGTGACTGTAGAATCTGTAGTGATGTCTTTCACTCCTAATATTGGCAACTTGAACTCTCTCTCTTTCTTTTTTACCTCAACTTATCTAGCTAGGGTTTATTAATTTTCTTGATCTTTCTTGATTTTTCCAAAGAATCAGCTTCGGCTTTGTAAATGTTGTCTATTGTTTTTCAATGTTGTATGTCATTGATTTCTACTCTTATCTTTTATTATTTCTTCCTTCTACTTAATTTGGTTTTACTTCACTCTTCTTCAACTAGATCAGTGTTTCTCAACCTTGGCACTATTGACATTTTTGATTGGACAATTCTTTGTTGTGAGGAAATAGCCTACATATTGTAGGGTGCTCAGCATCAACCCTGGCCTCTACCTGTTAGATGCCAATAGCTCTTCCCCACCCAGTTGTGAAAACAAAAATGTCTCTAGATATTGGGGAACAAAGTAACTTCTGGTTGAGAATTATTGATCTATATTTTAAAGATATAGGTTAAAGTCATTGATTTTTCTTTTAGTATCTTTTTTCTTTCCTAATATACATATTCAAATCTATACATTTCCTTTAATACTATCTTAGCTGCATTTAAGTTTTAATATTTTTTATTTTATTATTCAATTATTATTCAATTATTTTATTATTCAATTATTTTTTATTTTATTATTCAATTTTATTATTCATTCAATTAATATTTTTTATTTTATTATTCAATTTAATATTTTTTATTTTATTATTCTAATTTTCTTTATGCTTTCTTGTATGGCCCATAATTTATTTAGATATGTTCTGTTTAATTTCCAAGTATTTTGGCATTTTTCTAGATACATTATTACTTCTTTGCAATTTAATTCCTTTGTGAGAAAACATACTCTGTAAGACTTCAGTCTTTTTAAGTGTATTGAGACTTGTTTTATGAACAAACATTTAGTGTTTCTTGGGGAATATACCATGTTATCTTGAAAAAAAAGTACAT
This sequence comes from Macaca nemestrina, assembly GCF_043159975.1. Classification (NCBI taxonomy): domain Eukaryota; kingdom Metazoa; phylum Chordata; class Mammalia; order Primates; family Cercopithecidae; genus Macaca; species Macaca nemestrina. Next base: position 111,230,204 of record NC_092136.1, on the reverse strand, counting down.
TCTGTAATGGTTGGGTGTAGTGTGCTTAATAACAATTAACTAATAAACATTAATTTAGTCAAGGTGATAGTGTTGTTCACGACTTCTATATATTTATTGATTATTTTGGTTGAAAGTGTTAAAATCTCTAGTTATTATTTTAAATTTATTTCTCCATTTAATTCTGTTGACTTTTGATTCATATGTTTTGAATCTCTGTTATTTGAGATATACACATTTATGATTGTTATGCATTTCTCATGAGTAGGCTGTCTTATCATTGTAAAATATCCCTTTTTATCTCTGCTGATACTGATTGTCTTGAAATCTACTTTATTTGATATAAATATAGACACTTAATCACCTTATGCTTACTGTTTGCTCAGTGGCACTTGTGTTACTTTTGTAAGTAGAAATAATATTGTAAAATTTTATATTTATATGGTACATTATTGATGAAGAGATTGGCTTCTATGCTCTCCTTTGATATTCTCAGCAATCTTAGAGATAAATAATATTGTTATCTCCATTTTACAGAGATTAAACTGAGTCCACAGGAATTATGTGACTGTCCCGAGATTACAGTGGTGAGTGAGCACCAGCCTGGTCGCTGTTTTACCCTGATTCCTGGACTCTTGACCATTATACTATGCCATTCTCTACAGATTAAGTGGAAGGAGAATTGGAGAGATCCTGTGTGGCAACTCACAGGATAGGGGAGAGTGAAGGTAGGAAGTGTATATGGAGAAGGTGTCTTCTAAAGACACAGTGTTCATAGTTCCACTCCAGGGCTCAAGGAACAGTGGCTCATGCCTGTAATCACAGCACTTTGGGAGACAGAGGTGTGCAGATCGCTTGAGCCCAGGAGTTCAAGACCAACCTGGGCAACATGGCAGAACCCTGTCTCTACAAAAAATAAAAAAAATTAGCTGGGCATGTTGGTGGCATGTGCCTGTTGTCCCAGCTACTTGGTGAGCCAAGGTGGGAGGATGGCTTGAGCCTGGGAAGTTGAGGCTGCAATGAGCTGTGTTCATCACATTGCACTTCAGCCTTATTGACAATGCGAGACCCTGCTTCAAAAGAAAAAAAAAAAGATCGGCTGTAAAGAAGAAACTTTTGGTTGTAAAGTCGGTGAGGCATTGTCAGGAGTACTGGAGTGAATGGAATCAGCAAGATCTGTCAGTGTCAAAGGAGGGGCTCTAAATGTCACTGTCACAACATACACACATAATGGCCATCATCCAATTACCTTCATTATGTTGCATGTATTATAGTTTGGCCTTGAGGCAGAGGGCAGGATAAGATGATCTCTGCTGGGCTACCTGCCCTAAGATTCCATGACTCCTTCTTAGGGGAGCCACAAGAGAAGTTGATGTCTTGAGGTGCCAGTCAGATGGAGAAACTGACTTTCCTTGCAGAAGCCCTTCCTTGCTACTCATCTGGCAATCTATGTCCCAAGTGGCCAAGCTGTGGGCACCCCCAGGCCAGGCTGTTCCAGCTGGACCCAGGAGCTCAGCTATGCAAATATCCATTATGAGTTTGTATTTGTGGCAACCTCACCTCTTGTTTTTAAATCTCCATTGCCCACTAGAAGAGATTCTGTCTAGAAAATCTGAATAGTAGTTTTTAATTAGTTTGTTTTTTGTTCAAATGGTGAGTTTCTTAACTTGTAGGCGTGGACTTGTGATTTTATTAGCTATTCTTAGCTTCATTCTGGTTATTTATCTAACAAAATTTTATTTTGCTTTCATTTGCCACCTAATCCAATGCTATAATCTACACTTCTGCAATTTGTTGTTCCTAAAATAAGCTGTGACCTTCCGCGCCTATGTTTTCGACATGCCCTTTTTCTCCTCATTGACTCACATCTAATGCCCAGTTCAAATACCACTTTATCTGAGAGCTCCCCACCGACCCAGTATGGCCAGAGTAAATGACTCTGAACTCCCAAAGCCTGTTGAAGACATCCTTCCCCTTCCAGCGAACCTTGAGCATCTCCAGGAGGAAACCCACTCCCCTTCAGAAGGTGTACATAGGCAGGGGCTGGGCTTCATACCCCGTGGGGCAAGGACAAACCCACTGGGTGAGGTGTGCACCGGTTACACCAGTCCTGAGTGGTCACTCTCCACTCATCAAGTTAACAGAGAGCTTTGGGATCTTCTTCACAAAGAGGGCTTCTCATGGTAGAGAGCACTCCAGCTAAGGAGGGGCAAATGTTCAGATGTTCAGAAGGGTGATGAGCTTAGGCCCTTTTAACTCCCTCTGTAGGCATACGCCAAGGTTTCTGCTGGTTACCAGTCACTCTCCACTCATCAAGTTGTCATGTCTGGGGAAGACTCTTTGCATTGACCAGTGGTGTCTACTTTTGCTCTATAGCTAGATAGAAAGGGTTAAGCAGTTAGGCAATCCCCCTGTGGCTCAGTAATTTCTGGAGAATTAGCACAAGTAACTTGGATAATGCAGACTTATGTCCTGGATGATGCAGTGCCCTGCAAAATCCCAATGCAAATGAGCTCCAGCTGTGTTAGCCTTGGTGGCTAAGGAGTCTGGCTGGCCCATTCCTGGGAGCCTTTGCAGATAACTGTTGGGAGTTCTTGCAGATCCTGCAGCCCAGGGGACAGACAGCAAAAGTCTTGACAGAACTTCTTATGTTGGGGGTAAGAATTATGCTACAGGTGACTATCACCACCTTCTCACCAGACAGGGTTAGCAGTAAGGTCAGGAGTAAGGCACAAAGGGCTGAGGGGCTCTTCAGTCTTGCCCCATTCTATTTCTTTTCATAGGACTTATCCCAGTCACACAGGTGTGCAAAGTCATCTTCTGTTGTCCCACAAAACCTCTAATTATTTAGTAAGCACTTATATAGGACTTACTGTGTGTTAAGCACTGTTGAAAGTACTTAACAGATATTAACTCATTCCCTCCTATGGCAACCTCAGCATTCTGGCTCGGAGTCTGTGACTGGCTATGGTGAGCATGACCTGTGAGGTCAGACAGATCTTAGCTTCAAAGCCTGGTTCTATCACTTCGTAGATCTGTGACCAAGAGCAAGTTGTTTGGTGCCCATCTGCCCCGGTTTTCCCATTTATAAGATGGGTCTTCAAGAGATTGCGTTGAAGATTAAATGAGATCGTGCACACAAAGCACTCAGCCTAGGACCTGATGTTTTACGTGATGGGTGGCTGTGATGACAATGAGGAGGAAAACCTGCTTTCTCAGGGATTTCTCTCTGAAGTCTGTGGGATTTGATGCCAATGTGCTCTCCCCTGAACAGAAAACTGTCTACTGTGTTCTAGAGACATGTGGCCACCACCGTTCTAAACTCTGGAATTCCACTGGGGGTGATCAGGGGTCCCACTTACATGGGGATCTCCATGCCCTCAGGAGATCTGCTGTCTGGTGAAATGATAAAGAAAGCACAGGAAGTTGTTAAACCAGAGATCCTACCAGAGAGTCTTAGGACACTGTCCAGGCAGAAAACTCAGCTCCGTGCATTTACGCTTCTGATCTGTTCACTTCTTTGCCAGGTGCAGCAGAAACCTTGGCTTATGCCTGCAGAGGGAGTTATAAGGGCCTAAGCTCATCACCCTACTGAACATCTGAACATTTGCCCCTTCTTAGCTGGAGTGCTCTCTACCATGAGAAGCCCTCTTTGTGAAGAAGATCCCGAAGCTCTCTGTTAACAAGGCAGCCTAGGACATAGGGTCCCCCTCGCCGCATCTCCAGGGAGAAACTCCTATTCCAATCCTGCCCCTTTAGTGGAAGGGAGGACAGGAGTCTTGACCATCCTAAACCCATTCACTGTGTTTTCCCTTGAATATTCAGGGATCTGGAATGCTCTCAGGGAAAGCACAGCGAAGAGGCCCAGGTCCTGGATGTCACTGAAAGGTCCAAAGGCACCAGCTGGGAGTTGAGGATAACCTTTGCCCCTTTGTAATGTCACTTCAAGCCTGTCTTTTGCTAGAGGCCTGGGACTCTTAGACTCCCTCTGACCTCCGGGCTGGCCCTACTGATCTCTGGGCTGGTAGGCCTGAGTTTTGCCGGCAGCCTCAGACACCAGGAAGCCTGATGATCCAGCTCTTTACCCGCTCCCAATCCCCACTTCCCCACCTACAAGTTAGCCAGCTGGCAGAAAGTTAATGAGTGATTTATTAAGTTCCACAGGAATATCACCTCCTAACCCAAACCCTCCCAACCCAAACCCAGATGACTACAGAAGACTTTTATTTTAGGGTCTAACTAGTCATAAAACGTATTTTGCCAAGGAGCACAGATGTGGATTTTGTGCCTCAGAGCAGTGTTTTCGCTGAGCTGGTTCAGGAGGACATCTGTGGCTGTGGTGTGGGAGGTAAATCCTGCCCTGCACAGCTCCCCAGGGACTGGGTTTCCACTGAATCAAGATAAGGCAGGTAGAGCTATTGTCAATATTTAATCAGGATGCACAGGATTCGGCTCTGTAAAGGCAGCACTCAGGCCTGTGTTTGCAGGCTCTGGAGGAGTGCCAAGGAAAGTGTTCGGCCCCTGGCCCATGCTGTAAGGGCAACATGACATAGTTATTTGTCCCACAGTCAATCCCAGGAATTCGGATGCATATGCCATGCTGGATGGCACCTCCCAGGCTCCCGCATCTTTCATAGCAATGCCGGGGCTTTGTGTCTGTGCTTGGCTGGAAGGGACAAAGGTGGGAGCTCCAGCCCTTACTCTCTGGGAAAAGACCCCATTTTCTGAATTGGACATTCCCAGGCCCTTTCTTATCGGCCCTGCTGCTCTGTCCACCTTCTCTGCTCAGCCAGCGCTCAGCAGGCTCATCCAAGCAGGGGTCTTGCCCCTTTCTATTTCCCAATGACTCATCCTAGGGATTTGGTTTCCCTAGGGCTGATCTGCCCTCAGATCTGAGGGAACTCCTGGGCTCTGCTGCACTGGGGACAGGATGGTGGACCCTGAGCAGCTGAGTCCTGGCTTCTCTGGCCTGCTCCATAGCGTCCCCTGACCTCAACACACAAGCACATCGCCCTTGCTTCCCACCCAGCTTTCCTCCTGGATGTCACTTGCTCTCCCATTTCTCCCCTTGGGTGTGTGTGTAGGGTGCTGGGCAAGAATGAGCTCTTGATATTCTCTGATAGAAGTCCTGGAGGTGTAACGGACTATTTAGTACTTCCTGACAGATCTCCTCCAGCACCATCACCCAAATCACAGTTCCTCACAGGGCTTTGGGAGCCATGAGATCTCCCAATAATGATTGATTGCTTATTATGCTCTAGGCATAGAGATAAGAGCTTTTTGCATTACCTCATTTAATTCCTCAGTACATCTTCTGAGGTACTATCATGAACTTCATTTTATAGAAGAGGCTAAAGAGATACAGAGAGGTTAGGTAGCTTATGTATAGTCACACAGCTCTTAAGTAACCAAGCTGGGATGGAAGCTAACGCCTGTCTGAGTCCATGCTGCATCCTTGATCACCACATGCCACCGTTTCTCTACTGTAAAGAATTAGGACAACCTTATTTTAGATTTATTGTAAGCATACGAGTAACACATGAATACATTATTCTTGTGAAAAAAATTCAAACGGCTCAGATAAGGCTAGAATCCCCTTGATCAATATTCTGTCTTTTCTATCACTTTCCTCTTCTCGATGGGTAATTTTTGTTATCAGTTTGGCTTGTGTCATTTCAGACCTTTTCCTATATGTTTACATACACGTATATGTCTGCATACAAAACGCCCAAATCTCTTGTTGTTCTTTAACATGTGGAATCCTACTTGTAAATTTCATTCTGAAACTTCCTTCCCTTCACAATATGTCTCTTTTCGTGTAAGCACCAGCAGATTCATTCATTCCTTTCTACCACTGCCCAGAATTTCATGTGATGGTTATACAGCATAGTTCTCTGTTTTCTGTTTCTGGTCATTCCCCAGTCAGTGAACATTTAAGTTGTAACTAAATGTCCATTATAACGATACTTCACTGAAGATCCTTGGACATAGCTCCTTGTGTACTTTTGTGAGTATTTTTCTAGGGCGATGCCGGTGGAATTGCTGTGTGATAGAGTATGCAAATTTTAAATTTTAATAGACGTTGACAAATGATCCTCTAAAGTGGCTGCACTAATCAATAACTTTGTAAGAATTGTTACATACGTGTTGGGGAAAAGCACCATCTCTCCAGGGAGAGCAGCACAAGAGAAAGCGCGCTGCAGTTGCGGGGGTATGTGCACATAGGCAGCAAAAGGTGTGAGCTGTGGCTTCACAGCTGTCCAGTTGGGCAGGTGATAAACTCTATGGGCCTCATTGTTTACACCTGCAAAACAGAGAACATAATCTCAATAACTCAGAGGGCCATTATGAGGATTAACTGAGATGATTGGTGAGCAGCTTATAGCATATGGCCATGTTCATACAAAGCACTTGACAACAACAATACTTAGCTAGGTGGGGAGAAAATGAAGACAGTGAAGGGTTGGGCTGTCTTCCCTGGAAAATCTTTAGGGACAGCAAGCCTACACCTGGGCTAGACTCAGGTGTTCTCCTCTGGAGGGAGGGCTGGATAACAGGGCTTTGATACCTAGCCAAATTCAGAGCAGAACCATAAGCCACAAGCCGTGACCTTGACCTTGAGTTCTCTTCAGTCCAGCCTAGGGGAGGTAGAAGACATGGACAGCATGGATATTCATTACCTTTTTATGAAAATTATAAATTCACAAGAAATGCTTTTTATGTTTTTGCCTTTGAACTACTCTAACTTTTAAACCCGAACTCCTTTAACATTCTGTGTGGCAAATGCGCAGGGTTTTAGGCCATTAAGGCAATGCCAGGAAAGGAATAAAGCTTTCATCTGGTACATTTATTTTCCTGCTATCAGCATGGCATAATCATCTTGGCTCTGACTTTCATTTGGTATGAGTAACCTTGAGAAAATTGTGGAAGCTCTCAAATCTCAGTCCTTTGTAAAAATTGAATGATAATTTTATCTATAAGAAAAGCTAATGCTTATGGAGCACTGAAAGTGTTCCAGACATTGGGCTAATTACATTTTAGCTGCATTATTTTGTTATTATCTAATTTACTGCTCATAATTAATAGAAGTGGATGGATGATGGCTCCTGGAGGTGAATCTGAGCTCAAATCTATTCGCAGCATGGCCTTGGGCAAGTGTCCATGTTTCTCTGTGGCTCAGGCAGTTTTGTTGGGAAGTTTAAGAGACTGATACATGAGACTCCAGAATTAGCCCATGGGCTCTCAGCAGGAGAGGTCCCCTCCCTGACCATAATGGGAAGCAGCAAGTACCAGGCAGACCTGTGAAGGATTCCCCGCTCCAAGTGCCACTCTGTTTATGGGACAGAAGTTGACCTGGAGGTCGGGGGTGGGGCAAAGGCCCTTGTGAAAATCCAAGCAAAGGTAATCCTGAGAGCATTTATAGTCCCCAAATACCAGAGCTGAGCCCATCTCTCCTGAGGAGTTGTGGCCTTCTCCTGGGCCTGGTAGATGAGGCCATTGTTGGCAATCCTTGGCTTAACAGGAAGCAATGGAGACCCTGCCTTCCAGGCCTGCTTCTTGGAAATCTTCATGGTGAGACTTATCCACGGCTTCTTAAAACCACAGTCTCCCCACTTCCATCCCTCTCCATGCCCAACTCCACTGTGCCAAAGGATTGCCCAAGGCCTAATCCCTCTTCCTCCAGCTTGTAAACCCTGCTGAAACCCAGGGCAAAAGTTACCCAGGAAGGGAAGCACAACAGCCTCTCCTTGGCTTCTTGGAGCTCCTCAGGTCTGCTTTCCTTACAAGAGTTGTAAGGTGGGAATTCTAAGAATGGAAGTAAGAGAACGGGACACAAAGAGAGGTAAATTTTGATGGCAGAGTGCTTTGGAGACTTGTCCCAGGAGGCAGGCCTAAGCATGGTGCCATAGAAAGAGAAGGGAAGGTAGAGGAAGAGAGAGAGGAAGAGGGAGAGGAAGAGGAAGAGGGAGAGGGAGAGGGAGACGGAGAGGTCAGGAGGTGTGGGGGGGAGGGGCAGGAGGAGGGATCAGGGAATATCTGATGAGTGTGGAAACTGAGGCACACAGGGGTGAAGTTCCTTGCTCAAAGGCGCATAGCAGTAAGAAGAGGTGCCACAATTTGAACCTGAGTAATCTTTTCTTCAGAGCCTATGCCCTGAACCACTATAGTGAACGGCCTTTGTAAAATGGGGCTACAATGACTATCCCTGTATTTTACTGAGTTCTTGGGAAGGATAAAATATTCGTGACTGGTGACTGGGAAAAAGTTGACACTCAACACTGGTTCATTCCCTTCTCCCTCTTCTCTTCTGTTTTTAAAATGGAGGCACCTGGCCGTAGAGAATCCTGGTTACTATTATTTACTAGACTCAGATCCCTCCACACCACAGAGGGGTGGATGTTTAGTAAAGGGGCCTGTGCTGTATGTGTTTGTGATGGGGAAGGCTGGTGGTGGTAGTGGGGAAGCTGGGCGGACACCTGCATTCTTCTTTGTTGTCTCCAGACCAGACAGGGGCCAAGCCCTAAACAGCTTTAGGAGCCTGGAGAGAGATAACAGGGCCCAGGGCTGGCCTGTCAAATTCAGGTTCCTGCAGCCTGCAGGGAGCCAGGGGACGGGTGGCTTCAGAGGCCTTTCTAAGTGTGCACTTTGCCCCGGACTGTGACCTTGGAATGTGCCCAGCCCCTGTCTGGGCTGGCAGATACCAGGCATCATCATAAGGGCATGGAACCAGTCAGATGGTGATCCCTGAGGCCTTCAGACCTGGCCCTCTGCCCCAGTTATGGTCTCATCTGTCCTCAGACCCGAGATAAAGCAATTGGGCTGCCAGGCTGAAGTCTAAGCAGGCAATGCTTCTGTTCAGGCCTGAATGTGGTATGCTCTGGCCTCTGATGGCATTTGAGGGAAAGTGGCCAAGTGCCGTGAAGCGAACTCTGGCCCAGCCGACCTGAGCTCAAACCCTGACTCCTTTTACTATCCTGATGATCCTGGTCAAGTCACTTTACCTCTCTACACCTCTGTTTCTTCATCTGTAAAATGAGGATAATAATACTGGTCTCAGAGCTTGTGGGTGGTTCAGTTAAAGGTGCTCGCATTTGTCAAAGGGCTTGGCATAGAACAGGAGCTCTTTTTCTTTTTTACCTCTCTTTGGAATTGCTCCTTGTCTGATGAAGACATTGGTCCTGAGGCCACCTTCTCTGATGGTCTACTTCGTCTTCCTTGAGTCTAAAAGCATCAGGAAAGACCCAAAGCACCCTGGAGCTGGCCCCATGCTTGGAGCTGGAGTGACTGACAAAGCCTAGCCAGGCTCACCTTCCAAGTAGCCTTGAGAGGCGAGGCCAGACTGGGCTGAGACCCAAATGGCAGCAACAGTCTCTGCAGGGAAAGTACCCAGAACCACTGGGGTAGATTCTTGTAAATTTCAGTTATATCTCCTGGGAACCAGTCCTGGCTTGCTTTGATAGATTTTTTTTGGCTTTCAAGTTATGGCACATGGATTTCTAAATTTCAAAGCCCTTTAGCAATATGCAAATGGTCTTAATTTGAGGTGTAACAGACAGGTGGAATTAGCACTCTGAAGCCAGCACTTTCTTGGTAGCTCCTGCCGTGAAGCAGATAACTCAAAAGCAAGATGATTCTTTTCCTATAGAAATCATTTAGGTCTCTTTCATCTGGTGGTTTTTCTAGGCTGTGGTGCTGAAGAGGGTAGCATTTGAGAACATTCTAAGAAGAAACTTTATTTTCCTGCTTTTGAATATGACATAATGTTTTCTGTGACTGTGGGTAGCAGGAACAAACTGGGGGCTGTGGCTTGGGTGATAGTTGGGTCAGTCTTAGATCAGAGAGGAAGCTGCCAGCCAACTCTGGTCCTTCCCTGGGGCTTGTTTTGGTGTTTCCTTGTCTAATTTTCCTTTGTTTCTCTAACTTTTTGTGTGCTTTTCTTTTTCTGTGGGACACTCTGTTCCAATAGGGGAATGGCCCTGACTACATTACTGGGATTAAGATAATGGTTAAAAGCATGATCTTTAGAGCTGAACTAATGTGGATTTAAATTCTGACTTTTTCCATTTTCAGTCCTTGTGACTATGGCACTTCATTTCACCACCTTAAGACTTGGTTACTTCTAGGATGGATATAAAAACAGCACCTGCTTCACTTTGCCAGGATTAAAAACATAATTATGTAAATCACACAGAATAGCAACAACACTTAAAAACTCTTACAGAATGTTTAGTAGTACAGGTTGAGTATCCTTTATCCAAAATACTTGGGATAAGCTATGTTCTAAATTTCAGATTTTTCCAGATTTTGGAGCATTGGCATCATACTTACCTTTTGAGCATTCCTAATCCAAAAATCTAAAATTTGAAATGCGATAATGAGCATTTTCTTTGAGTATCATGTTGGTGCTCAAAAAAGTTTCAGATTTTGGAGAACTGTGGATTTTGGATTTTTGGGTTAAGGATATTCAATCTGTATTATCAATACACTTAGGAGCTCTGACCTACCAGTAGCAACTGATGAGTCATATGATGTATTCCAAACTGTGCTTAGTGGTCTATGGAGAAACGAGAGAAAGAACAGCCTGGGTCTTGGTTCTAAGGAGATCAGAGAAAGACGAGAGTTACACATGAATGCAAAATGATGAGCTAAACAGATGCGAGTCAGTGTTTAATAAAATGCTAAGTTGAATTGGGTGGGTGATAAGAGGAATTGAAAGGCAGGGAAGAGAGGTCACTATGAGAAGTGGGGGCTGCCTGGCATTTACTGGTGCCAGGTTTCACTAGGCCTCTCAATTCTCACCATAGCCCTGGGGAGTGGACATTTTAACCCCCATTTTATTCACAAAAGGGCACTAAGAGATGTGAAATGAGTCATCCAAGGCCATACAGCTAGAATTGGCATTTGAACCTAACCTGTAACATGGGGGGCAGGCTTGAGCTGACCTTGAAAGAAGGGTAGAGTTCAGAAAGGCAGAGGTAAAAGGGAGCTGCATTCCTTGGCTTGCTGCTTTATGGGGCTGTGGAACTGTGCCCAACTGGGAAGACATTATGACTGTTGCTTGGGGCAAGAGAAGGCCCCCTTCGGGAAGGCTGCCGGGCTTGTCATGCCTGGCAGGCTGTGGGCATCAGGGCCAGCCAGTCCTGGCAGGCAAAGACCACATACGGCTTCTGCCTTGCCACAGCCCAGAAACGAAAGTTGATATGCACCCTGGCCCCACAAGACGCCAGGCATTTGCCTTCTTATCAAGCTGGGCACATTCCATGGCCAAGTGGCCACTTGGGTGACTTTTGTCAGAGCAGATCTACTTCAGGCTGTGTGCGCATTTGCATTCCTGCCTGTCTGGCAAGTTTTGCATTTTGAGAGTCTGGCCTGGCTACATGGGGGCTGGCAGGATGGTGTGCTACCCACGCTGCCCTTCAGCAGCAATGAGACTGACAGCACCCTGGGACAGACACTGGATCTGGTGTAAGAGGACCTAGATTTGAATCCTCTCCTACCTTTCTTAGTTGTATGACCCTGAGTGGGCCACCTCATCTCTCCAGGCCTCCATTTCCTTGACCATAAAATGGGAATGGTAAAAAAAAAAAAAAACCTACTTCTAGTTTCATGTTGAGTATTAAATATCATAAGGAGGCTGACCTACCTTGGTAGGTGTTCCATAAAATTAATTACTATTTTTAATGGCATTAGCTATTTCTGGAATATTGAGAGTCCTGAGCTTTAGAATAGGGCACAGGCAGCAGGGTTGGGGATGGTGGGGAGTGGGCAAGGATGAATACAAAAATGTGGTGTGAAGCCGCTGTGATTCCTGGCTTGCTTACCCTTGGAAGAGCCCCAGCTTCCCATCCTGAGCTACGAGAGGACATTTGAGTGAAGTTCGGGCTTTTTGAAACTCTATGCTTCACCTGATAGCTCAGAAGGGCTGTGTGTTGTGATGAGACTTTGCCCCTAAAAATTCTCTGCTGGGCTGAAGCTGGGCTTGAGGAGAGTTTAGCTCAAATATATTACCCAGTTGGGAACTGTATCCCAGATGAGAGACCGTAGCAATCATATGTGCAAATGAAGCACACATTTGGACATTACGCATAGCAGTATGCAAATAAACATAATATTTCTCATCTTATATCCAGGGCTTAGTGGAAACAGAACACAATATGTGTCAGACACACTTAGATTTAAACCACAGCTTGCCTCCTGTATGAACTTGGGTAAGCTCCTGAATTTCTCTTAGCCTCCTTTCTCATGTCAAGAGGGTCACATTCCTTTACCTTTTCTTTCTCTGGGCACTGGCAACAGCCGTGTGGGGTTGGCAATATTATGATCATTATCATGATCTGCAAACAGTCTCAGATCACTTAAGTGATTTGGCCAAGATCACTCATCTAAGAGACCCAGGGTAAGAACAAGGTGTTGCACTAGGATCAAACCCTACCTGTTGAAAACCTCAGTCAGGTCCCCAGGGACCCTGATAAAGGAGTCCTGAGCTGGCTGTCCAGTTGGAGACCTTGAGCCCTTCCTCAGACTTTCCAATCCCTGTGCTTTTCCCAACTAAATTCCTGTTGCTTGGTGATACCAACTGGATATTTGCATAGTGGATCTCAGAGAACAATCTCAGGCCAAAACCCTGATGTGCTATGAGACACTGGCTAATGATACGAGGCACCATTGGTCTGTTGCCGTGGAGCAGATGGGGTAGATTGACTATTTCGGGGGGTGTAAAAATTTTCTGGAGAGCCATTGCTATAAAAGCTCATAAATGGGCTGCAAGGTGTTTCTGTGGAGACCTTTATTGGGCTTATATATGAAGAGTCACTAGGGAATCATCAAAAGGGTCCGAGGTTTTGATTTTGACTATTTCAGCCTGAAGTCAACTTTATTCTCAAAAACCTGGCTGACCAGCCAACAGCTCTGATGAACACAACACGGAATTGGGTGACAGTGGGGACGGTAGTTCTGGTTAATTCTGGGTTTCAGAAAATGGAAAATGACTCCTTAAGGGTGGCAGACCTGTAGATCAAATGGGAATTTTATTTTCCTCAGTAAATGAGGGGAAAGTTCAAAGTGGCTAGAGGAGATGCTGTCACTTTTGTGAATGCATTCTTAGTGTTTTCTTCATTTGGCCTTGCACTTGTTAGCAGGCGCACGTGGATGCTGACTGCTGTAAGGTTCTGGGGGAAGAGGAAGAGAGGCTGCATAGTGAACTGCACTAGGCCAGGAAGAGCAGGTTTCTACTAATCAGGTTGCATGCCAGTCTGAGATCTCAGTTTAATGTTTTGTCAAAGAAGCAAGATTGTCAGAAGTAAGGACTAAAACTAGTGTATAAAAAGAAAGGAGAAAGGTTGAGAGGAAACATGAAGAGGAAAATCAAGGAGGCAGAAGAGGATAAAAGAAGGAAGGGAGAGAAAACAAAAGAGAAAGAGGGAAGGAAAGAGGGGGGAAAAGAGTATGGAGTGTATTCCATGACTACATCACAAGCAAGGATAGAGAGAGGAGGCTGGAGAAGAGGCAGGTGATGGTTGCCTGAGTCAGGCCCAGGGCTGGAGACACAGTGGTTTGATTGACAGTTTTGGAGGCTTCTGACTGGGGCTTAGGGGCTGCTGACCTCTTCGTTTCAGCTCCTCCTCTTACTCCCCCTATCCCCTCAGCTTCATGGGGTATAGGTGAAAGGAATAGAGGACAAAGAATATTTATCAAAGTTTTCCTTTATAAAAAGGTAACTTATCTTAGTCCTTTTGTTCTGCTACAACAGAATTCCCGAGACTAGGTAATTTGTAAAGAACAGAAATTTCTCACAGTTCTGGAGGTTGGGAAGACCAGGGCACCAGCAGGTTTGGTGTCTGGTGATGGCTGCTCTGTGCTTCCAAGATGGCGCCCTCACATTGCATCCTCCAGAGAGAGGAACACTGTGTCCTCATGGCTGAACACGGAAGGACAAGTGGGGGCCAACTCCTTGTGCCAAACCTCTGTATAAGGGAACTTAATTCCAAACCCGAGGGAGGAGCTCTCATGGCCTAATCACCTCTTAAAAGCTTCATCTCTTAATACTATCACATTGGCTGACTTTTGGAGGGGACACATTTAAACCACAGCATAACCCAATTCTGCCCTTTCCAGTATGACAAGCTGCCAAAACCCATCATGTCTCTCTCTGAGTGAGCGTTTCTTCTTCATGGCTTTTAAAGTGAGTTGTTTCCTTTTTCCCGGGGTGTCAGGATGCAACACACAGTGCCTGCTTTCACGTCTTCACAGATTTCTCTTCTTTTCATCAATGCTTGTGATGCAGTCATGAAATAGAGTCCGTACTTTCCCCCCTTCTCTCCTTCCCTCTTTCTCTTTCTTTTTTTTTCTATCCCTTCCTTCCTTTAACCTCTGCCTCCTTGATTCTCCTCTTCTTTCCTCTCAGTCTTTCTCCTTTCTCTGTATACACTAGTTTTGGTCCTTACTTCTGACAATCTTGCTTCTTTAATAAAATTGTGGGCTCCCTGAGGCCAGCGACCATGTCCTGGACATTTGTCCACATGCATCTCAGCGAGGTTTTGACCTTCCTGACCTGTGACTTTGTTGCAAATACCAAGGCAAGAGCACTGTCTTTCCTCGCCCAGCCTTCCTGGGATGCATTTTTTGATTCTTTGATCTATCTGCTGTTGAAGCAGCTTTGGTAGATGATGGTTGCCTTATCTCTTTCCTGGATGGCTGGTGCCTACTCTCAGCCCAGTGTTAGCAGCCACAGCTGCTTGTTTTGGCTGCACAGACCCTTTTTCAAACAAAACAAGTGGTTTTGGATAACAAGCAGGCAAGTCTAGCACTCCCCCTTCTCTGCATTTCTTTATTCCCCTGCTGGCAACCAGAATTCTTAGTGGCTTGAAAAACTAAAAATATCTCTGAGCCTTACGTTTCTGACTCACCGTGTCTGAAAAATGAACAAAAACAAACCAAACCCAAAACAAATTCTCTAGCTCTACTCCTGGGATATTATTGCAGACAAACACCATGATCCAAATTTCAAAGAGTGAAACTTTGGCTTTTCATTGCTATGGGTTATGACCATGATGCAGAGATGCATGAGAGTAGGGAACAAGAAGTCTCCAGGGAAGGGTGGATTCGAAACCTCAAGGTTAAATAGCTAATGTTTCTGGTGCCCTTGATACGTACCAGGCACCAGCACCAAGATAACTGCTTCACGTACATTTTCATTGAGTCCTCAAACAACTGTAGGAGGCAAGCCAGTGTTCTGTACATGCCTATTTGTAATGGAGAAAACTGAGGCTTAAGAAAGGCTAAGTAGTTTACCTTAGCTTACGTACCTAGAGACGCACCTGGGAGGGACTCTGGTTCTCATTCTCTTCTTAGCTCTTACATTGTGCTACCTTCAAAAGGAAAATGATAATTTCAAAGTCATAGAAAACTTTTAGGAATCAGGCTCCGGAGGGAGACAATCCCACCTAAAATGAGCTCTCAGAGTAATAAATCATTGCAAGAAGATTGTGAGGTTTGCTTTCATTTTGTATTTTGGGTTCATTCGACTAGCCCTATAAAAGTATGCTGTTTACCTCTGGACACCATTGCCACAATTTTTATTGCTGTCACTAGGTAAACAAGCATCTTAATTCAGAACCAGTGGCACCAGCATCAATTGGGAGTTTGTTAGAAATGCAAGGTCTCAGGCCTGACCCCAGACCTCCCGAGTGAGAAGCTCCGAGTGAGAAGCTCCGCTTGAAGGAGACCCACAGGTGTTTCATGCGCATGTGAAAATGTGGGAAGAACTTACAGTCTCGGGATGTGGTTCTGGACCCTAAGCACTTAGGCATTTTCTCAGGAGTAGAAATAACTGAAAGCAGAGAAAATGGATTCACAATTCAGTCCCTCCTTTTTCCTGTAAGAAAATAAATTTTGATTATTTAAAAAATATTTAACTATGCATGATGTAACTCACAACAATGACCAACTGCTAAGAACTGATTATTTAAAAACATCTTTTCTCCCACATATTATCTCATTTAATGTTCACAAAAAGCCAATGGGGTAAGCACCTTTCTTACTCTCATTTTGCAGAAAAGGAAGCAAGGCATACAGATATTAAATAAATTGTCCAAGGTCAACACACTTAATAGCAAGTAAAAACAATTTTTTTAAACAGTAAAATTTACCTGGAACTAAATACCTGGGAACACTTCAAGCATTGCATGCAATGAACATCACCTGTTTCCAGTCTAACACTGAGAGACTTTCTGAGTCACTCCACAGATTGAGGTCCTCATAGCTCAACAAAAACATTTAGCCACCTGTATACACTTATTAGAGAGAAGAACAGAAACAACAACCACTTATTAAGTGCTTCTATTTACAGTGAATAACGCTTTACTGCTTGCATTTATATTATTTTGTTTCTGTACTTCAACTTTTGCATCTTTTCTGATTTACTTTATAAAAGAGAACTTCACATGGGATTTTGAGGTTTTGTCAAAGGAACTGTGTCTGAATCACCTTTCCACTGCCGGGTGCTTGATGCAGCATTTTGTAGCTGCACAATAAATGCCTATTGAATGTAGAACAGCCTAGCAACTCCAAGCCCTTTCCGCTCCAAAGAAGCCTTTCCATTTTTTTTAGGGCATTTAAAATAAATAGTTTAAAGACATCATTTGAAACAAAGATAAGCTGGAGTAGTTTCCTCATAGAGGGCATGATACCGTCTGTGCAGAATGTCTTAGTTCTTTCTCTGTTCTGCACCACGTTTTACTGCAGAGCTTTCCAGTTCAGCATTTTGTCATCAGAGTCAATGGCACTCTCATTTTGCTGAGTGGGGATGAAGTGGGTCAGTTGTGTGAACCACCCACCCCAGGAGAATTCTGCTCCAGAAGTATCCAGGCACTTTCCTAGGGGAAGAAGACACAGGCTATGGAATAGACTGTGGAATTACACGGATTTAGGTTTGAATTATGGTGCTCTAACTTACTGGCTGGGGCAGTTGACTCAATCTATCTGAATCTCGGTTTTCTCATGTATAAAATGGGATAATAATACCTACTCCATTGGTTTGGTTATGGAGACAAAATGAGATAGTGTATGTAGGTAGTCCAGCAGAGGATCTGGAACACAGCAGACACAAAATAACAGGGGTTGGGGGGATTTGCGGAGGTGACCAGATGAAGTCAGTAAAACCACTATTTTCTCCTAAAGTGTGGGGAGAGCATAAAAACCAGACAGGCAGAGAAGTCTTTTCCAAAGGCACGAATAGGACACTTCTCAGACTTCCGTGTCATTGACAATGCCCATCTCCATTCCCTCCAAGACCAGATGGCTTCTTATCTCAGCATCTTAGAGGATCTGAAAAGGTCTCAGATGGTGTGGGCCATGTGATGAGACCTGATTCCCCGGGATGACACCTAGTGTAACTAACCGTTTTTTGATCGGTGCAAGAAAAATAGCATTCTGCAAGTTGTTCCCAGGATGGCATCAGTTTTGAAAAAATGTTCTGAATGAGGTTTTACTCCATTAATTTCCATCACTAAGTTGTAGCCCAGGAAGGTTAAGGCACTTGCCCATTGTCCCAGAACAGATAAGTGATGGAACCAGAATTCAAACCAGGTCTGTGTGGCTCCAGAACCCTTAGGTCTGGGCTATACTGCTTTGTGTGGAAATGGAGTTGGTGTCTGGGAAGTTGGGTTTCTACTCTCTCTTCCTGCTACAGGAAGGAGAACTGAGGAAATAAACCCACCCTTCTCTCAAAGTGGAGTGGGAAGGAAAATCCAGGCTCAGGTCTGCATGGCTAACCGGATCAGAAGGCTCTTTCTGTCCTCCAGAGATGGCCTCCTCTAGTTAATCATTGAGCTCCTGCTCCTCAGCCCAGGAGAGGTGACCTACCAGCACTGGGGTGGCATAAATGGCTGCTCACCAAGCAGAAGTCGTCCTCCAGCCATTCCTGGAGAAGCGCAGCCAAGCCCATTGTAGCTTTGATCCTTCCTTTTACCCCCTTGGGAAATGCTGGGGATGGAGAGAAAATTTCAGCCTTTGTAACCTTTGTTCCTGGTGAATGCTTAACATTCTCCAAAGAGAAATTTAAAGGAGCAGCCCAAAGAATTCCCAGCTGTCTATGCCTAGTTCTGCTTAATAAGCCAGTGGCACAGGGGACAGGCTGCTCACGAATAGTCTCACTCCTCACACCCAACAAACTCTAACTGGCTGTTGCTGATGGACTGACAGTGGGAAGCTGCCTTGTGAGCCGTGAGAAAGTCCCAGGAACATAGGCAGAGGAGGAAAGCCAGCTGAGCTTAGGTGCTGCAGAGTTCTAATCTGCCACACCCCCTCCAGAGATCCTCCATGCACTGCAGCTCCCCTGGGCCCAGATTCCAGGCAAAGTTTAGATGGATGTCCTTGCTTTGTTCTTCCGTCTCAGACAAACATGCTACATAGAAGTGTTAGCGGAAAGGGGTCTGGATCCAGACCCCAAGCGAGTGCTCTTAGATCAAGGGTAAGAAAGAATTCAGGGTGAGTCCGTAGAGTAAAATGAAAGCAAGTTTATTAGGAGAGTAAAGGAATAAAAGAATGGTTACTCCATAGACAGAGCAGCCCTGAGGGCTGTTGGTTGCCCATTTATATGGTTATTTCTTGATGATATACTAAACCAGGGGTGGATTATTTATGCCTCCCCTTTTCAGACTATATAGGGTAACTTCCTGACGTCGACATGGCATTTGTAAACTGTCATGGCACTGGTGGGAACGTAGTGGTGAGTATGACCAGAGGTCATTCTCATCATGATCTTGGTTTTGGTGGATTTTGGCAGGTTTGTTTTTTTTTTTTTTTTTTTTTTTTTTAGACAGAGTCTTCTCTTTGTCGCCCAGGCAGGAGTGCAGTGGTGTGATCTTGGCTCACTGTAAACTCCGCCTCTTGGGTTCACGGCATTCTCCTGCTTCAGCCTCCCGAGTAGCTGGGACTACAGGCGCCTGCCACCATGCCTGGCTAAGGTTTTTTTTTGTGTGTGTATTTTTAGTAGAGATGGGGTTCCACCATGTTAGTTGGCTGACTTCTTTACTGCAAGCTGTTTTATCAGCAAGGTCTTCATGACCTATATCTTGTGCTGACTTCCTATCTCATCCTGTGACTTAGAATGCCTAACCGGCTGAGAAGGCAGCCCAGTAGGTCTCAGCCTCATTTTATCTAGATCCTATTCAAGATGGAGTTGCTCTGGTTCAAATGCCTCAGACAGAAGGATTTCCAGAGACAGGTGAAGTATTTAGGCTGAGATGGGGTTGGGCTGGAGCCATTGAGCCCTTCCACATACTTCCCTGGATGTGCTGCTTTCAACAGAGGGCTGTTGTAGAAGGAAGAAACATTTCCGTGTCTTGTTCAGGCTGGGAAAGCACATCAAATGAAGACATTAAGTCCCACAGAGAGTAAGTCAGTTCTCGCACTTGCCTGGCTGCATGCTGCCAGTGGAGAGGGAGGAATATTCCCAGGACCAGCATGGCAGGAGGTCATATTAACAAGCCTGACCATGGCTCCTCATTCCATGGAGTGACGATCAAGGGGCTGACCTCAGCTGCTAGAAGTCCCTTTGCAACATGGAGCAAATAAAAGGAGCCACAGGGGGAGAAAGCCAAAGAATAAAATAATTTCGACAGGATGCCCAACACGTGATCCCTCTAGGCCAGAATTCTCTGATAATACTAATGAATATTGTTGTGGGAGTTGGGGAGGAGGGTGCTTACTGTTGACCAGGGCCCATGCTTTTTATGAATTTATTTTAGAAATGTCTTTCAATAACCTGATAATGTTAGAAGACTACCAAAAGTTGTGTTTTTGTGTTTGTCTTTTAATTAAGGCAACCTAAAAAATTGGCACACTCCCCTTCCACCTCCTGACTCCGCCCCAAGAAATCAGCTCTTCTTCAGTAGCACATTAGTGATCTGTAACCCATAAAGGAGCAGAGGTAACTTAATATATAGCAAAGAGCACTGGACTAAGAAAGTCCACTGCCTTCCCTCCAAAAGATGATTGTGTCCTTGGGCAGGTCACTTTGCCACTCTGGACTCAGTTTCCTCACCTGTGAACTGAGGATTGGCTGGACTAGACCCCTAGTCCTCAACCTTTATTGTGAATTAGGGTCTTCTGCAGAGTTTGGGAAAAATACTAATTTTTATTGCATAGAGACACATACCCCTACAACACATAAATGCATGCATGTAAAAATGGTGAAAAATGAATAGTCTGTAGTCTAGTTAATAGCATTGTACCAACGTCAACTTCCTGATTTTGGTATTGTCTTCCATATATTTAAGATGATAATCACCATTGGGGGAAGTTAGGTGAAGGGTACATGAGACTGTATGTATGATTTTTGCAACTTCCTACAATTTTAAAATAAAAAGTTAAAAAAAACCCTAATGCCCAAGTTCCATCCCAAAGGTTGTGATTCATTGGTCTGGGACTTGGACGTCAATGTTTTTAAAACCTCCTCAAGTGATTGCAATGTGCAGCCATGGTTGATAACTACTGAACTAGGCGATCTCTAGATCCCTTTCCAGCCCTAAAATATTATCAGTCAAATTTATCTAAACCCTTCTTGAAACTATTTACATGTTCAGTGTGCAGGGGTAAGATGTTAAGTTTATTACCTGCTGTGTAAAAACTTTCTTGAATTTGTCCTACAGTTACCCCTTCTTTGAGTGATCCAAGCTCTAGCCTCTTTCACTCCCAAGCAGTGTCATCCTCTAGCTGTGTCCTGGAGGTGCATCTTCTCAATGGATGCTCTTTGCCATGACTCCGACCTTCTCCATGGGCCACCCACCCCTCACTGGCTGCCAACCACTTCCTATGATCCCTCGATTGCAACTCCCTGCAATAAGATGCTACCAGCTCCATATGATTCTCAGCAGAGAGGGAGGAACTGGGCAGGCCATGCTCCCCTTTGCAGTTTCTTCACTTTATTCTCTATACTTCCACCGAAAGCATTATGGTATACCAGAATCACAGCGAGCCCATTTGAGGATGCACTCCAATTCCTCATTCAGCTCCATGTCCTCTGATAAGTTCTCCTTTCAGAGAACTCCTTTCTTTGTACAGCCACGGTGAAATTCTTTACCCCATCCCCCTTTAGGGAAAGTGATGTCTATCCCCAAATTGATCTATTTCCAGGATTCACCCCTTTCGTTCATCAGGATAATCCTAGAATTTCAGTAACCCACAAAGGAACTCCTCTCAAAATCTGAGATAATCAACCAAGAATTACACAATGGAGGAGGGAAAGTGGTGGCTTCACTAGGACTGTCCCAGGTGAGCTTTGGCATTCCAGGTCCTGTTGTGACAGGTTAAGGAGCTGATGTCTCCTCTTTCCTCCTGATTATCCAGGTGGTAACTAGTGGAACACACACACACACACACACACACACACACACACACACACACATCCATATTTCTCAAATAACAATTGTATGTTCTCTATCCATATTAAGAAAAAGAAATTTTTCTTTTCTTTTTTTAAAATTAGTTTTTATTTCCATAGGTTATTGGGGAACAGGTGGTGTTTGGTTACATGTATAAGTTCTTTAGGGGTGATTTGTGAGATTTTGGTGCACCCATCACCCAAGCAGTATACACTGCACCCAATTTGTATTCTTTCAGCCCTCATCCCCTTCCCATCCTTTCCCCTTAGTTCTCCAAGTCCATTGTGTTATTCTTATGACTTTGCATCCTCATAGTTTAGCTCCCACTTATGCGTGAGAACACACTATGTTTAGTTTTCCATTCCTGAGTTACTTCACTTAGAATAATAGCCTCCAATCTCATCCAGGTAGCTGCGAATGCCATTAATTCATTACTTTTTATGGCTAAGTATTATTTCATCATACACACACACACACACACACACACACACACACACACCCCCCACAGTTTCTTTATCCACTTGATTGATTTGGGTTGGTTTCGCATTTTAGCAATTGCGAATTGTGCTGCTGTAAACATTTTGTATGCAAGTATCTTTTTCGTATAATGAGTTATTTTTCTCTGAGTAGATACCCAGAGGTGGGATTGCTGGATAAAATGGTGGTTCTCCTTTTAGTTCTTTAAGGAATCTCCACACTGTTTTCCATAGTGGTTGTACTAGTTCACATTCCCACCAGCAGTGTATAAGTGTTCCTTGTTCACCGCATCCATGCCAACATCTATTATTTTTTGATTTTTTGATTATGACCATTCTTGCAGGATTAAGGTGGTATCACATTGTGGTTTTGATTTGCATTTCCCTGATCATTACTGATGTTGAGCATATTTTCATGTTTGTTGGCTATTTGTATATCTTAGCTCATTTTTTGGCTATTCATGTCCTTAGCCCACTTTTTGATGGGGTTGTTTGTTTTTTCTTGCTAATTTGTTTGAGTTCATTGTGGATTCTGGATATTAGTCCTTTGTCAGATGTGTACATTGTGAAGATTTTCTCCCACTCTGTGGGTTGTTTGTTTACTCTGCTGACTGTTTCTTCTGCTGTGCAAAAGCTCTTTAGTTTAACTAAGTCCCAGCTATTTATCTTTGTTTTTATTGCCTTTGTTTTTGGGTTCTTGGTCGTGAAATCCTCGTGCAAGCCAAAGTCTAGATGGGGTTTTCCAATGTTATCTTCTGGAATTTTTATCATTTCAGGTCTTAGATTTAAGTCCTTGATTGATCTAGAGTTGATTTTTGTAAAAGGTGAGAGATGAGGAACCAGTTTCAGTCTCCTACGTGTGGCTTGCCAATTATCCCAGCACTGTTTGTTGAGTAGGGTGTCCTTTCTCCACTTTCTGTTTTTGTTTGCTTTGTCGAAGATCAGTTGACCGTATTTGCATTTATTTCTGGGTTCTCTATTCTGTTTCATTGGTCTACATGCCTATTTTTATACCAGTACCATGCTGTTTTGGTGACTATGGCCTCATAGTATAGTTTGAAATCAGGTAGTGTGATGATTCCAGATTTGTTCTTTTTGCTTAGTCTTACTTTGGCTATGTGGGCTCTTTTTTGGTTCCATATGAATTTTAGGGTTGTTTTTTCTAAGTCTGTGAAGAATGGTGATGTTATTTTAATGGGAATTGCATTGAATTTATAGATTGCTTTTGCAGTATGATCATTTTCACAATATGGATTCTACCATCCATGAATATGGAATGTGTTTCCGTTTGTTTGTGTCATCTATGATTTCTTTCTGCAGCGTTTTGTAGTTTTCCTTGCAGAGTTCTTTCACCTCCTTGGTTGGGTATATTCCTAAGTATTTTAGTTTATTTTTGTAGCTCTTATAAAAGGTATTGAGTTCTTGATTTGATTCTCAGCTTGGTCACTGTTGGTGTATAAAAGAGCTACTGATTTGTAGACATTAACTTTGTATTTAGAAACTTTGCTGAATTATTTTATCAATTCTATGAACTTTCTGGAGGAGTCTTTAGGGTTTTCTAAGTAAACAATCATATCACCAAGAAACAGCAACAGTTTGACTTCCTCTTCACTTATTTGGATGCCGTTTATTTCTTTCTCTTGTCTGATTGCTCTGGTCAGGACTTCCAGTACTATGCTGAAAAGGAGTGATGAGAGTGGGCATCCTTGCCTTGTTCCAGTTCTCAGAGGGAATGCTTTCAAGTTTTCCCCATGCAGTCTTATGTTGGCTGTGGATTTGTCATAGATGGCTTTTATTACATTGAGGTATCTCCCTTGTATGATGATTTTGCTGAGAGTTTTATTCATAAAATGATGGGGGATTTTGTCAAATGCTTTTTCTGCATCTATTGAGATAATCATGTGGTTTTTGTTTTTGATTTTGTTTATGTGGTGTATCACATTTATTGACTTACATATGTTAAAATCATCCCTGCATCCCTGTTATGAAACCCACTTAATCATGGTGGATTACCTTTTCAATATGTAGTTAGATTTGATTAGCTAGTATTTTGTTAAAGATTTTAGCATCTGTGTTCATCAGGAATATTGCTCTGTAGTTTTCTTTTTTGGTTATGCCCTTTCCTAGTTTTGGTATTAGAGTGATACTGGTTTCATAGAATGATTTAGGGAGGGTTCCCTCTTCTCTATCTTGTGGAATAGTGTCAATAGGATTGCTCCCAATTCTTCTTTGAATGTCTGGTAGAATTCTGCTGTGAATCTTTCTGGTCCTGGACTTTTTTTTGTTGGTAAGTTTTAAATTTCCATTTCAATCTCTCTGCTTGCTATTGATCTGCTCAAGGTATCTTATTCTTCCTGATTTAAGCTAGGAAGGGTGTATATTTCCAGGAATTTATCCATCTTCTCTAAGTTTTCTAGTTTATGTGCATAAAGGTGTTCATAGTAGCCTTGAATGATGTTTTGTATTTCTGTGGTGTCATTTGTAATATTTCCTGCTTCATTTCTAATTGAACTTATTTGGATTTTCTCTCTTCTTTTCTTGGTTAATCTTGCTAACGATCTATTAATTTTATTTATCTTTTTGAAGAACCAGTTTTTGTTTCATTTATCGTTTGTATTTTTTTGTTTGTTTGTTTCAACTTCATTTAGTTCTGCTCTGATCTTGGTTATTTTCTTTCTTCTGCTGGGTTTGGGTTTGGTTTGTTCTTGTTTCTCTAGTTCCTTGAGGTGTGAGCTTAGATTTTTGGTCCTCTCTCAGACTTTTTGATTTAGGTGTTTAGGGCTACGAACTTTCCTCTTAGCACTGCTTTTGCTGTATCCCAGAGGTTTTGATAGGTTGTGTCACTATTGTGGTTTACTTCAAAGAATTTTTAAATTTCCATCTTGTTTTCATTTTTGACCTAATAATCATTCAGTATCAGGTTATTTAATTTCCATGTTTTTGCATGGTTTTGAAGGTTCCTTCTGAAGTTGATTTCCAGTTTTATTCCACTGTAGTCTGAGAGAGTGCTTGATATAATTTAAATTTTCTTAAATTTATTGAGGCTTGTTTTGTGGTCTATCATATGGTCTATCTTGAAGAAAGTTCTATGCACTGTTGAATTGAATGTATATTATGCAATTGTTGGGTAGAATGGTCTGTAAGTATCTGTTAAGTCCATTTCTTTCAGGGTATAGTTTAAATACATTGTTTCTTTGTTGACTTTCTGTCTTGATGGCCTGTCTAGTGCTGTAAGTGGAGTATTGAAGTCCTACTATTATTGTGTTGCTGTCTATCTCATATGTTAGGTCTATTAGTAATTGTTTTATAAATTTGGGAGCTCCAGTGTTAGCTGTATATATATATTTAGGATTGTGATATTTTCCTGTTGGATAAGATCTGTTTTCATTATATAATGTCCCTCTTGGTCTTTTTTTAACTGCTGTTGCTTTAAAATTTGTTTTGTCTGTCATAAGAATAGCTAATCCTGCTCACTTTTGGTGTCCATTTGCATGGAATGTTTTTTCCACCCCTTTTCCTTAAGTTTATGTGAGTTCTTATGTGTTAGGTAAGTCTCTTGAAGGCAGCAGATAGTTGGTTGGTTAATTCTTATCCATTCTGTAATTCTGTATCTTTTAGGTGGAGCATATAGGCCATTTACATTCAATGTTAGTATTGAGATGTGAAGTACCATTCCATTTACTGTGATTTTGTTACCTATATATCTAGATTTTTTTTTCTTGTACTTTCGTTTCATAGGTCCTGTGAGATTTATGCTTTAAAGAGGTTCTGTTTTGGTGTGTTTCCAGGATTTGTTTCCGGATTTAGAGCTCCTTTTAGCAGTTCTTGTAGTGCTGGCTTGGTAGTGGCAAATTCTCTCAGCATTTGTTTGTCTGAAAAAGACTGAAAAAGATCACACACACACATACACACACACACACGCTTCCATATTTCTCCAATAACGACTGTATGTTCTCTATCCATATTAAGCAAAATAAACTTTTCTGAAGTGTGACCCAATGGACACAGGTTCCTGTCTTCAATGAGTTTGGTGCTTTATTACCATGCAAAGCTGTGTTGTCTCAGGTTTGTTCATCTTCCAGCCTCTACATCTTTCCCAGAGGCCTATAGAAGCATAAAAAATGAGGTCAATTACTCTGCCTTAAAGCACAGAGCCACCTGGCACTGGGTGGCCACCCTCTGGCCACCCTGAAATCTAGCCCCCAGGGTTCTGAGATACCCCACTGACCAAATAATGCTATTAGTAGGGCATCTCCATACTGTCACCTGTAGGAGGAGGGGAGAGCTATACGGGGGGCTTCTCAGAAAAGCCTCACCAGTGGGTTGCTATGGGGTTAGTTATGCAGGTTGTGAGGATTGGGAAATAATGGTAGGTTCATGTTTACTTTCATCTAATTATTCACAATTTCATTGGCTTTGATCCTAATCCTTTTCAACCTTCATCGTTCTAGAGTCTTTTAAAGAGTGATTTTTAAAACCATTTTGTATCCATGGGTAGCCTCCCCTCCCTGACTCCATCATTTCAGTTATCCTTATCTGTCTATACCTTGCTCCCAAGTGTTCACCTGCTGGTTTAGGCCAGCTGCCAAGGTGTCATGCTCTGGCAATTGCTTGAGATAACAGTTTCCAAATGTTTACTACCTTCAGCTTTGTCTCCTCTCTCTCGAGCTTCAAGAGTTGACTCCTAACTAAAGTTTTCTAAGAATTTTAAAATCAGTCCATGCCCATCCTACCTGAAGTCCTCATAATTTTAAAATTTAAAAAATCACACCCCCTTTTAACCTTTGGTTTTGCATTTTGAAGGCATGTAACATGTAATATCAGTCTTGCATACAGTAAGCAATAAATTCACATTTTGGATTATTGATTTCGATAATGGTTCTGAATAACAAAATATATTCCTTCATGTTAACTTCCATTTATAATATTATCAAATGCATCTGTGGTATGAGGAACTGGCTGTAGATATACCTGTGACATTTAAGGCAAAAGATAAAATTCTCGAGAAGATTATTCTTCCATGTATAACGCATGGAAAGTATACTGAAGCTATTGGAAGTTCAGACAGTAACATTGGATCACCTGAGTCAGAGAACTCTTCCCCTGGTTTATCAGTACTGTGACATTGGGCAAGTTATCATATCTCTCCAAACTTCAGCTTCATCATCTATAAAAATGAGGACAATAATAACATATATCTCGTGTGATTTTTTTGAGGATTAAGTGAGATAATCTCTACAGCACTGGCCCATAGAAAGAGCTTAATCCATGTAAAGCTATTATTATTGTGCTACTGGTCCTTCAAGTAAATAATTCGGACATTGACTACGTCAGTGTTTTTCAAGTGTAAACAGAAGGTCATCTCTATTAGCATCAACTTATGTATGTTTAGGCCAGGCACAGTGGCTCATGTCTGTAATCCCAGCACTTTGGGAGGCCGAGGCAGGTGGATCACCTGAGGTCGGAAGTTCGAGACCAGCCTGGCCAACATGGTGATACCCCGTCTCTACTAAAAACACAAAAATTAGCCAGGCATGCACCTGTAATCCCAGTTACTGGAGAGGCTGAGGCAGGAAAATTGCTTCAACCCACGAGGTGGGGGTTGCAGTGAGCCGAGATTGGGCCACTGTACTCCAGCCTGGGTGACCGAGTGAGACTCCATCACACACATACATACATACGCGTGCGCGCACACGCACACACACACCCCAAACAAACAAAAAACCAAAAAGTATCAACTTAGGTACATTTAGAACATGCAGATGCCTGGGCCCACCCCAGATTTACTGAATTGCTCTTTCTCACGCAGAGGTATAAGCACCCGGGTTTTACCAGATGCCACGGTATATGTTGATGAAACATGCTGCTGATGGATGTGTGGCCTGGGGCTACAGGGCTCCTGAGCTGTTCTGTGTCAGCTGCAGCAGCTAGAGACTGAGTGAGCAGTGTCCACCCACTTGGGAATGCACTCGGTGACCCATTAGCCCAAATTTCTAGCAAGTTCTTAATGACAGTTTTAAGGTGGAGTTACACATCGTGATGCACAGGAGCTGTGCTCGCTCGCCCTTGACCCACATGCCTCTATGAATCCTTTTCTGCATTAGATTTAGGGAAAAACTAGGAGCGTGCGAGGAAAGAGTAAGTCCTAAGGAGGTAGAAAAATGCTCTCTGTTTAAGCTGCAAGAGAATTGATTCAGGCGCCAGAGGACTGACATGGCGAATAAAAAAAGAATGACATCTAGAAAAGGGGTATGTTGGTGCCAACCACTGGACATCTTTGGATTCTCTGCTGTCTATATCTTGGGAACACCCGCTGGGAGTGAGGTGGTGGGTGGACAGTATGAAGGGTCTTTGGTCTGTGTGAATAGATACTTGTTGACAAGAGGCTAGTTTCAAGCCATTAAAAATCTAGTTTTACTGGCATCTCAGAAAGGCAGCAATTGTTCTATTTCCCTGGCACGATTATCCCATGAGGCAGGCTGCAACTTGTCCTATTTGCCCAAGCCTTGGTTGAGTCCCCAGGGAGGACGGTCAGATGGTGACATTTCCAAAGCATATTTGTCTCCAGATAGGAAGAAACCCACTGAAGTGGCAGTGAGTCAGCTTCTTCCTGAGTCCCCAAAGTATAGAACCTATAGTCTGAGAGCTCTTGTGCCGGGCATCTCTGTGTCCTATGGACAATCCGGCCCTTTTGGCAAGGTCTGACTCAATTGGTTTTGGGATACACCTCTGTGTATTTGAGGAAGTTGGCATTTAATGGTGCCCCGGGTTGCTGAATGGTCTTTGACAAATGGTGACTCAAACTTCTCAGCCCTGGAGGGGAAGGAACAGGGCTTTGCTATCTTTCCGACCCAAGCTTGGGTGCCTACTGGCTGGGTGACACTGGACAGGTGAACTAACTTCTCTGAACCTCAGACTCCTCATTTTGCTGTCAGTGTTGTGAAGATTAAATTAGATAATGAGTGAGAGTACTCATAGATAATTCTGGCACATAGGACGTGCTCAGAAAATGGTACCTGTGGCCAGTGCTGAAGGTACCAGTATTGCTGCCATTGTTCTGGAACTTGAGACATGGCAAAGGCTCTTCAGACTTCACTTCAGGGATTAAGTCCTGTGCCTTAATGCCCTCAGCAAACAAGATTCAACAGTCTAGTCCAGCATAGGTAGATTAATAACTCCTCTTTACCTTGAAAGACAGCTGGGCTTCTTCAAATAGATTAATCAGAGGAAGTAAATGCTAAAATTCAAGTGTAAACAACATAGTCAATCCTATAAATCAATGTGTAAGCATGAGTGATGTATTTTTAAGAAGCTAAAGCCAAAAGTTCAGAAATAGAAAATAATGACTTCTCAACTTTGGGCTGCATTAACTATATGGCATCTGTCAAGAAAAAGAAGATGATCTATTTGCTCAGAAAGCAACTCAAAGCATTGCTTTGGAAAGGAAAAAGAAAGATCTACAGGCTAACATAGCTGTAGGCAGCATGTGCTTTTTGGTTATCCTAATACTTCATTGACTAATGTTAGATAAGAGAAACTAATGGTTCATAAATGTATTTTCCTGATATTGCTGTAAGAGGTGCCCCTCATCTGGAGGTGAGGCAGGGTTTTCCTTTTCCACCATCCTAGCTGTGCCTACCCTCCATGCCATGGAAGTCAAGGTATCCCACTGTGTTTTAAATGAATATATATATATGGAGTCTTGCTCTGTCGTCCAGCCTGGAGTGAAGTGGCGCAATCTCGGCTCACTGCAACCTCCGCCACCCGGGTTCAAGTGATTCTCCTGTTTCAGACTCCTGAGTAGCTGGGATTACAGGAGTGCACCACCACACCTGGCTAATTTTTTTTTTTTTTTTTGTATTTTTAGTAGAGACAGGATTTCTCCATGTTGGCTAGGCTGGTCTCGAACTCCTGATCTCAGGTGACCCTCTCTCTTTAGCCTCCCAAAGTGTTGGGATTACAGGTGTGAGCCACTGCGCCTGGCTCAAATAAAAATAATTTTGAATTCACGAATCCATAAGATTAAACCATTTGAGAGTAATTAGCAATTTCCAAAATTAATGGATAATGTTCAAATCAATTAAAAAAAATCCAACAGTTAGTAATACAAAATTATTTATTAGTAAAAAAAGAAGGAGAGAGCATTTGTTCATTACACAAACAGGTAAAACAATTGAAAGTTTCCTATAAAAATTTAAACTATGAGCATACAAAGTAGGAGTGGCACAATGACCGGGTTTGAGGACTTCATATGAATGCCTAGCATCAGAAAATTGGAAATAGTGACATGTAAACTGTGCTTCGGATATTGTGTTACCAAGTTGCATATTTTGCACTGTCATCTAGACGTGGTAGAAAAATAGATATACCCGTGCCATGTTCTGAATTACTGTAATTTCTATTAACTATAGCAGATGTCACAGTTTGTTTCCCTCTTATAGAAATCACTGGTGGCGGCTGCTGAGGGGGCAAAGTCCACACAGTTTGTGCTCGGGTAGAAGTACTCTGCCGCCTGGAGAGCATCCAAGTCCTCTGCCTCACACGATGCGCAGTAGCAGAGGGAGGCGGTGGCCGAGGAGAAGCAGCTGTACTGGGCATGTGAGGGCAACTGGTGGTAGGAATGGTCTTCTTGGGGGTAGCCACAGGTTCTGGTGTCCAGAGAAGCAGGGGAATTGTAATTCTCTGGAGCATATGAATGCAGCTGAGCTGGTGAGTAACTGTAGTCTAAGGAGCCAGAGAGAGTGGAGGAATTTGAAGGTGATCCCGGGATCTAGAGAAATGACAACCAAGAAACAAAAAGCTTAATAACTTAGACAGGATCAAAAGAACTGAACAGTGTGGGTTTACCAATGCAGAGTGAGAAAATGAGGGGTAAAAAACCAAACCAAAGCAAACAACACCCAAACCAAGTCTGCAGAAGTAATTTTATTTGCTGACTACACGATTTCATGACACCACAATCTATAGTTACCTATTTCTTTCCCAACAATAAATTGCCTTGCTTCGCTGGCTTCCTTTGTTATAATCCTACTTTAGAGGGTGCTCTGTTCTGAAACCACAAAATCCCACTGTGCTTCAAGTCACCTGCACATCAAATCCTGCTGTAGGCCACAGTCTAAGCTGCAGGTGGCACCCTGGATGTTTCTCCTTACCCTCACCATGGAGAATCAGGTGATCATGCAAAGGCATAACTTGGATCCTCAAGGATCTTAGAGTATCCCTGGGACACGCCAAGATGAGTCACTACCTGTCCCGCCACTAAAGTCTTGTTCCCTGGAATGAGAGCTACTACTGTCTGTTTTCTCTTAAGCAAGTCTGCAATTGCTACTGAGAAAACCTAACTTGGAGGCTGGGAAGGAACTGGCTCACTGGGGCCCCATATTTGCCCCGTGACAATGCGCATATTCTACAGAGTTAATTTCCTATCCCCTCTGAAATTTAGTCTGATGCCCACACAGACTTTTGACAACCCAAAAGCAAAAAGTATTTACGTTCCTTAAAAAAGAAAACCTTATAACTTAAGGTTTACAAAAAAAACCTGTGAGTCTCTAAAAGACAACTAAAATAACTAGTTTCCACTAATAGAAACCTTACTTCATTTTGCAGGATAACACATTTTCAAACATTTGAGATCCACCAAGAACAACCAATTTAATTTTTTTCAAAGATTACGGCTTCATTTTTACTAACCATCTCAGACCCAAATGAGTTATTGTGCTTATAGCAGACTAAAACAATCAGTTAGTAGAGCCAGTTCAACGACAAAACAAAGCAAAACCTCCCCCTAACGAAATGAAGTTTGGTACCATATATACACAGCCTTAATTCCATTTCCAAGAACTCAAAATTCCATCAAAAAATCTAAGAGCCATTGTTTAAACCACTGACTTCCAATTAGTAGGTGTCTTGACTTCACAGTTTAAAAAACATTAAATGAATATTGCCAGGAACCTCTTTTTATTGCTACACACCAACTTACTTGGTGGCCTAAAAATCTAAATCTTGGGAAATCTGAATTATCTGTGTATCCAAAGGTTTCTGCCCTGCAGTGTGTGGCTACTTCTATACATTGACTTTTAAATTCTTCTCTGCCTGTTTCCTTGGATGATTTCCTTGCTGATAGTTTTTGTATGATTTCCCAAGAGGCGGAGCAAACTCATAAAGCACTATTACCCCATAGTTAGCAACAATCAGGTATATAAAAAACTGAGATAAATTACCAGGCTCTGGTTAAAGCAGAAAGGGGTGGCCTGGAAGCTGTCTGGGAAATGGTGCGGAGCACTTTGTGTGGAATTGAGCAAAGGCTCCGGGTGCATCTCTGTCTGAAGGTAGGAATCAAAGATCTGGTCAAGGCAGCTTGAGTTTTCTTCACATGAAACACAACTGGAAAATTCTCCCCGTTGAAAATAAGTGGGCGTGGAAGAAATTGGTTCAGGTTCAAAATATAGTCCTAGAAGAGTATAGGAAGAGAAAGGAAAAAGACAGGTTTTTGCATAAAAATTGCAAAACACAGATTTGAATGGAGATCTATACTCTGAATATTTACTATGTCTAGGGGGAAAAGGGCTTAATGAGGCCAGAAAAGTAAACAGGAATGCAATTTTGACTTTTTAGTTGTCCTAGCTAATTCAAGCTCTAGGGAAATCAATGTGGTTAATAATGTGGAAATTGGCTGTAAAAGTGGTTAGGGCAAAAATAAAAGGATGGTGACCCAATCTGTGTCCAAGTGTCACAGTCAAATATTTGCTCAAGCTTCCCCTTTCTTGGACTATAAAACCGTGGACATCCAGCCCCTACCGGCAGTTCACGTAAACCTCTCAGAAGTAACTGACAGAGTTGTTGAGGCTTTGAGAAAACTTTTGATGCTATGGGAAATAATTCTCTTGACTTAGGGTGATTGCTTTTCTGAACTTTTCACTCTTACTCAGTAACTTAAGTTTGGAGGAGAGAATTTTGAGAAGTGATTTAAATGATAATGCAAATGATAATCATGGAAACCAGGAGCATAGAGTACCAATTAGCACTACTGGCTTGAAATTACAAAAAGCAAAAATGTTTTCTCAGTGGACACGCTAACATCATAATGTGATCAAAGTAAGTTGTTAAATGTCAAACAAGAATAATC
The DNA here is from genome assembly GCF_043159975.1 of Macaca nemestrina. NCBI lineage: Eukaryota > Metazoa > Chordata > Mammalia > Primates > Cercopithecidae > Macaca > Macaca nemestrina. The sequence continues at coordinate 111,197,241 of NC_092136.1, read as the reverse complement.
AGCAAACATTACTCCTTTTCCATTTTATTATTAATAGGCCCAATTTGTGATAATTATCTGTAAATGCTGGAAGAAGAGAGGATTAGAGTGTTCTCATCAAAGGGACTAAAGGACACTGGGTTCTTCTTGAGGTCTCAAGTTCTTTAGAGTGAAGCTACAGTGACACATTTAGTGGGGAGCGGCCATAGGCAGAGGTTTCCTTGAATACGACCTCCTTAAACTCTTAGCTGTTGAGTAGCAGAGGTAGGAGTGTTTATGTAATTGAGTTATTCTTATTGGGCTGAGAAAACCTACACTTGTTTGAACTGCTTTCTGGGAAGAGAGAAGGGGAGGGAAGCCCCTGTCGGCTGGAAACTAAAGGAACAGAGCAAAGGCATTATTTGAGTGCCTCGGGATGTTCTGTATGCCATCTAACAGTGCACTAAAAAAAGATAAGTTCCTGAGAACAATTCTGATTTTGCAGTTCAGTTTAGTTACTTGGCGATGAGGAACTGGAATAAATGTGAAGAACAAACTCTCGGGACAATATAGCAGAGAGTAGAGAGTTCAGAAATGAAGACAACATTTGCGCTTGTTTTCTTGCTGGGCTTGCATGTGGAGTGACTGTGGCCTTTTTCACCTTCTGATTGGTTGGATTCCAATTAAATAGTGGTGCCTATCTTAACCCCTGAATCAAGCACTGAAAGACTTTCGAGATGGACTTTTGAAAGAGTGTTTGAGGGAACTGTAATGCTGGCTGTACTGACCTGCAGAAGATGGTGCAACTGGATCTGAAAGGTGGACACTGCTGCCTCCGGACCGCTGTCGAAGCAAGAATATCACCGTGAAGCAGGCTGAAAGAAAAGTTCTAAAGGGTAAGCTAAGACATTTTGATGAGAACTATGTTTCTGCTATAAGGTAAGCCAGATTCCTCCTTCTCAGAAAAAGTTGCCTTTTTAAATACAACCAATGTTATGTTTTATTTAGATTCAATATTTATGTTTGCTTGTTTGGGGAGTTTTTCCCTGATATCAGATTCTTCAACTTAAATTTTAAAAATGATTAATTTTGACTAAAAAATTAATGGAAATAATTTTATGTGGCAAAAACGTAACAGTTTGAGAAAATGCAGCAAAAGGCTTCCTATTAAACTATTTGATTTAAAATTAATAAGGACTAACATTTATTTAACCCCAACTGTCTACGGCTTAGTCAATTATTTTTCTCAACATTTTTGTATATCATCTGGCTACTTAGCCTTAGGGATTCGTTTCCCCAAAGAACACAATTCCTAATTTTAATCCTGAGTAGCTAAAAATATTCACATGTTCTTGTATACACGAAATATTAAAATAGAAAATATTTTCTTAAAGCTATAGTTGGTGAGTTGGAACCTACTTACATTCTAGTTAATGGTCAGGAATTATTCCAGTACTTTGTATGTTTTGTGCTATTTTCTATAAAACTTGCTATTATTTAAACTACTGTATTTAAATACTTGAAAGTTTATGAGACTGCTCTTTTTAACTATGTAAAGTAAAGCAGCCTGCATTTTTCAGTTGAATTGATAATTATACTGAGTAATTTAGGTTTTTTTTTTTTTTTTTTTTTTTTTTTTTTTAATTTCAGGTGGTGGCTTTAAAGTTTAAAGGGACCTGCGTTGCTCTGTGATTCTGTGCTGGGAAGCCGAGCTCACCACACCTCTTTTGGGTTACAGGGGATACTCACTCCCATACCGTGAGCCACAGGGAGAGCTGTGCAGGCAGCCACTGCTGAAACAGGAGGCAGCATTAATTTTGAAAATGATCTGTGCTGTAATGTCATGAACCAGGAAGCTGGAATCCTTTACCAGCTCTTTATGCAAATATTTGGCTGCAGCTTGAGCTGAAGGACTTGGAAGGAGTGTGTATTAAAAAATCTGCCTCATTGTAGAGCTTTCCTTAACCCCATTTCTCCCCCGATTGGCCTGTTTGTCTGCCTCCTCCCCATGTTATCTCCCTGAGGTGTGTTTACAATATCCTACTTGATATTATCTTTCGAGTCATGGGTTCGCTTTCTACTTTGCTCCAAGAATACAAAGAAAGGCAACTCTGTCTTAGATTTCAAACAGCACAAAAATTCACAATCTACAATTTATAAAAACACATCAAGACTGTTTAAAAAATTAAGGATTTAAAAAAAGAAAGGTAAATGATATCTTTTGATAATGACTAACTCAAGTTTCCTTTTACCCCGAAGGCAAGTGTGTGTGTGTCTGTGTGTGTGTGCACATGCACATGTTTGCAAATTGATCTGGCTGAAATAAGTTTTTTAAAATCAAGTGTTCCAATCCGGCATACACACAGTTTCTTCTGGCACTGCTTGAACAATATTTGAGTTCTTTACTGAATATCTGTCTCAACCTATAACTTCCATTCATGATTGCCTTCTTAAAATTTCAAATTGTGGATACTACTCTGACTTTATAAAAAATTAAGATAGATTTCTTGCTGCTTTGTAGTATTTGATATAATTAACTCTTTCCTTGGCTTAAAGTTCCCCAGAGGCATCCTTCAACAAATGAACAAACTGGGGATCATCTCTGTTATACCAGAAAGGCCTACACTAAGGAGCAGGCATACATCATCCCCTGGTATCTGCTACCCTTGCCTACTAAGTGCGCTTTCACAGCTTCCTTAGAATCCCAGATCCTTCCGATGGCTTCCAGTGAGGGATGTTACATCTGGCTGTTGTAATTAAATTATATGCGTGTTACTCCTACTTGCTTGCGAGGCCCTGGGCTGATGCAGTCTTCTGGGAAGCAAAGGAGAGCAGGCTTTACTCTACTGTTCCTATAAGACACTGGTTCAGAAGTCCTGCTTTATTTCTCAGGAGGGAATTCAGAAAAATTTAAATAAGAAACCGGTCAGATACACAAGTGAAATGTCTTACCCTTGCTTTAGCTCCTGTAGTGAGCTAAGAAGGGAACAGTGGCCAGACCCATCTGTAAGGGCCCAGCAGCAAGTGCCACACTCACAAGGGGCTCCCCAGGTGCAGCTGAGCAGAACTCTACCAAGTAGCAAAGCTCCTTAAGGAAACGTTACATTTTAGAGCAGAACTCTACCAAGGACCAAAGCTCCTTAGGGAAACATTACATTATATTATGAATGTCTTGATGACGTTTTTCTCCAGAAGCATTTTCCAGTTCCCTTGTACCTGGTTTTATTAATTAACCATCTCTGAACTGAAGGGGTTGAGGCTGTCAGACTCCTGCTTAGTATGGTCAGATCTGCAGAATGATGAATTTAGAGAGTAAAGAGCCAACGGAAGGGTTTTTATATTACACTAAGAATAAGGCCTTAGTCCTACTTTGAGCGTTGCCACGAGCAACTTCAAGGTTTTGAATTTTACCTGTAATCGAAGGACGGATCTCTGATCTACTTACCTCTGCTGGCTGTTATAAAAACTAAATGAAATAGTGGCTGTGCCAAAGTGCTTTAAAAGAAGAACCACTGTGAAGTCCTCTAGAAACATAAGGGAGTGTTAATGTGTTACCTGAAATTCTGCACATGGAGGTCCTAGCTTTTCCAGCTGCATGTGCTGTATATGCCAAATTGCAGCTGGCTCACATCTGAACTCTAAACTCTGAGCAAAGGGTATGAATGAACATTACCAAAGAGCTGGCTTTCAATCCTTGGTTGGAATTTTATTTTAGTTGCTTTCCCCAAATAATATTATTATTTCTCAAATAATGACCACTAACATTTATTGAGCACTCACTATGTGGAAAGCATTCTTCTAACGGCTTTGTATGCAATAACTCGATTAACCCTCACAAAATCCTATCATCCCCAATTTGAAGACGAATAAACAGAGGCAAGAGAGACTGGGTAATTTGCTTGAGGATACACACCATGGAGGAGCTGAGACCTGAGCCCAGTCCATCTGGTTCTGGAAACTGTGTTTACCTCCCCTACATCATTTGCCCCCTCCCATTTCATGAAGTTCAACTGTCAAAGGCCTATTTCATGAAGTCATGCATTGCACATGAACAGTATCAGGCACAAAAACTGTTGTGGGGCTGATACCAATGAGCTGGAGAAGGACCAATCCTAACAGGCAATACGAGCCCCAGCTGTCAGATCCTACATTCACACCCAAACCAACCCCCAAGCAATTGTATGACGGAGGCTTTTTAGGGATGAGCTGCCCTCTCTTGGGCAATAATCTCACCTAGTTTATTTGGTTCTGCTGCTGCCCTGAGTGCCTTTGGCAGTAAGGATACACCAAAGGATGGTGTATAAAGTGTCAGTTCATAACTGAGCAGTCATTGCTCAGTTCAATTTTGTAATAACCTGGAACTGCTTAAGGTGTTGATACATTTTAAGGAAGTGGTCCTGTACTCCAGCTGTCTTTTCTGCAGAGACAGGGCCCTTTTCTGCTAGATACTTTGGGTGACTGATGATTTACAGATAAATAATCTCAGAGGGTGAGTTCCAGAACAATGAGGAGGGAAGGGAGGATGTTCTACACAGTTGCTATCCTGGAAGGGGCCCCTAAAATGAGGTGAATTTCTGGGAGAGATTTTCTATGGGTCTGCAAGGGCTGTACATTCCCATACACTGTCTTCCTAACAAAACGATGTCTACTTACCTGCTGGCCGCTCCTCCCCCTGCAGAGGACCAACACACTTTTTATACTTTACTTTCATTCATGGGGGATGGATGGGCTCCCCCAAATCCTGAGACCCACGACATGCCCCAGCTGTCCTCTCTAGCTTTCCGATTGGGATGCATCTGGCTACAGAAGTCATAGGAACAGCAGAGAAAGGCCAGGTCTGGGGATGGTGAGTGCGTGGGGCCTTGGGTGGCCTCCACACCTTGCAGACACAGGGTTGAAAGAGGCCTGGCATGGGCTGCCCAGTGAGGGAAGGGCTTATGCTTACGGTTCCCCCGGAGGCCGCCTGGTGTGCCCGTCTTTGCTGCAGCAGCTCCTTCACTGTGATCTTCACTCGGACACCTTGATACACCTTCGGTTTTTCTGGAGAAAGGCAACTGAGTCAGTGGTCGAGTCCAAGGTCTGGGTGCCAGGGTGCAGAGTGGGGGACCCTTTTATAGGCAATAGCACCCAAAGTCAAGTTTCTAAGTTCGGAGAACACACACAAAAAATGTCAAAGGACGGTAAAAACCCAAACATCTCAGACTCGAAAGAATGAAGAGTGGCTGAACAGGTTTCAGAGCCCCAGTGGGAACAGAACCCATGGAAATTTGTGAGGCCACCCACCCCTGGCTAGGCCTCAGTCCTAGGCCAATAGCATACAGGTTTTTCTGCTCTGGAATGTGGAGACCAGTGCAGTGGGGCCCACCACTCTGGCTAGGCCGGGGGAACCTAGGCTTTCAGACCCAGCCCGCTGAGAGAGTGTATTATGGACCTGGGGAGGGGCCAGGCCTGGGGCAGGGGGCTTCCTCTGATTATGGCGTCTGATGTAGCTCTCCCCACTGTGCTGTTCCCACTAGCGTGGAAGTCCCGAGTCCCCTCCTTCTCCACCTGGCCAGGTATGGCTTCTGTAGAGTCTCCGACCTCTGTGTGCCCTTGGTCTGGAAGCCAGCCCTGGAGCAAGCGGTGAGGGTTGGCCAGCCCAGTCCTGGGCCGGCGAGTGACTTGCCAGACTGACCCTAGTAAAGGGGCCAGGCCCGAGGAACTCCCTCCCTCTCTCCCTTCTGTCTTTTCCTTCTGCGCGCTCTCCCTCTCCCCTTTTCTCCGCCTTTTTCGCGCTCCATCTTGCCCTCCTCCCTCCTTCGCCCCCGCTCGTGCTCTCCCCTTCTTCCCTTCTCTCCCCACCCCCTCCCTTTCTGGGGCAGGCGTTTCTCCGAGGCGCACTGAGGCTCCGGGGCGAGTCCGCGCAGCGCGAGCTGGGAAAAGCCGTCCGGGGCTCCCGATGACCCTGCACTCGGCCGGGAGGCCACCCTTCGCTAGGGGCCGCCCCGGGGCTGGCGGGGCCCGGTCGGACTGCCCCAGCTTGCGGGAGCTGGCGGGCGCGCGCCAGAGGGGTTCGCTGGGAGGGACCCCTGCGCGCCGGGTGCAGGGGCAGCCTCGGCCCCGGGTCCCGAAGAGCCGCAGTGAGTAGGTTGGGGACCAGCTGTTTGGCCAAGCCGGCCGGGCGAGCTTTCAAGGTGGAGGTGGCCGCAGGAGTCCTGGGTGGCTCCGGCCCTGACCACGACCCTGCAGTGAGCGTCCAGGAATCCGCGGGGAGGAGCTGGGTGCGGCGGCCGAGGGTGGTCGCGCGTTCAGCCTGGGCGCCTGGCGATAGTGCCAGGATGCCAGCGCCTCGCCTGGTCACTGCGGGGACCGAGCTGGACAGCAGGGTTCCCCCTCAAGCCGGATTCCAGGAGCCAGGGTCTCCCTAGGAAAGGGGATTGCGCTCTTCCTAGCCCGGACCCAGGGAATCCCGTGCCCAGCCCGCAGGGCCCAAGCGCCGCGCTCTCTCCGCGCTCCAGCCTACCGCAGCCCCACCACCCTGTTCCTCGATCGGCTCCGGACTCCGCGGGCGGGCGTCCCTCGGGTCCGCGCAGGGACCGCCACTGCTAGGCTCATTGCAGCCGGCGCGCTCTATCCCGGTCCCAGGTTCACTGTGAGCCTCTAGCTCCCCCAGTCGCCGCTTCTGGGCGCGCAGGGTCCGCGCCGCGATGTCCCAGGACACAACAATGGATACGTGGTAGGGCGGGCGGGGGCCTGGGGTACGCGGACGTCCGGAGCGGCCAACTCGGCCTCTGGGCCTCTGCCCTCCGGGACAGGCGCTGAGTGGGAGCAGCCACAGCGTGGCCCGCGCCCTCTCCGGATCCCCGGCCTTTACTCGCATGCCTTGACTTTGTGCCTCTGTGTTCTATGTAGGAAAAGCTGTGGAAACACACCCGGATTGAAATGCCCCTGGCCCGCCTGACCCTACCCCAGGAGAAGCAGCCGAGTTACCCGACATCGTGGTCAGCAGGAGCTGGGTCGGTGGCTGGATGCTGCAGCTGCAGGGACTCAGCGCCTGGGAGGGCTCCTGGGCAGGGAGAGAAGCAGAGATGCAACATTTTTAAAGTTTCACAAAGCATCCGGCTGCACCCAGGTCCCTGGAGCAGGAGACAAACAGAATTAATGTTTTATACCTTCGGGTATAGGTTTGAGTTTTTTCCCCCTCATGCCAAGTATTTAAAACCTCTAGAAACCCATGATTTGACAATCAATGATTGCGCGATACTTTCAATTTGAATATTCAAAGGCTTAACAAAATGGACTATCTTCTGCAGAAATCCTGCACACAGGCACCCCACAGAGAGTCCAGAGAAACAGGGAGTGAGACCCCTTTGGGTCCTGGCCCTTCCTTTTATTACATTTTGAGCATTTTGTCCTCCTTCCCACAGATAGAGCAGATGTCCTCAAAGATGCTCTGTATTTCAGCCTTCAGGGCAGCTAGGGAGCCATGAGTGACTTAGGCTGCCCTGGCCATGAAAACCAGAGCCAGACTGGCTGACCAGACTGATTCCCGCATCCCCCATCTGTGTTTTGAGGGAAAATCCCAGGTTTTGGGGAGTGAACATGGCAGCTAGTGGGTGTGGCACAGCAAGAGGTCGCTCTGGGCCCAGGTGGGAGGCCAGCAGCCTAGCAGAGGCCTTCGCTCTGCATCTCCTATTTTTCTGACTCCTCCTGGCTACCAGGGGGCTTCCCTACCCCTTTCATCCTGCTCTTTCTGGGCCCGACACTCTGGGGTTTCAGCTCGGAATGACTGCCCATTAAGACCCTTTGCTCCTCCGCACAGAGCTGGGGATGCCAGGAGCCTCCTCCTCTGGAGACTTTGTGACTCTGGGTTTCACTACTGCACTGTGAAGTGCCCTCTTTGCTTTTTCTCCCTCTAGAGCCACCCCTGCTTTTTTGCTGTGGGAGCACATGTTAGGAAACAGTGACAGGTTTGGCTCCTGCTCATTTTAACTGAAAGGATGTGAACTTGGGTTCAAGCCTTCTTCCCTTCGTGTGAGAAGGGGGAGGGACTTGGAATCAAGCTTCCCCTTGGTCCAGGCCTAAGCCCCTCACTAATGACTTGGGATTCTACTGGGTCACCTTCTGTGAGTACTTACTGTGCCTCTTCCATGTGATTTGGAAGGTGAGGAGACAGGAATGGTCCACAGAGGGAGAGGGTGCCAGGCCAAGTCCTCTCATAGCCACCCACTCCCTCCACAGAAGGGGACAGCAAGAGAAGACAGAGAGGCACGGTGGGATTCCCTTTGCAAATAACCAAGATATTTACAGGATTCCAGACCAGGCCATGGTTTTTAGGCCTCTGCTCTTTGTTCTCTGAGTTCTCAGAAATGCAAAAAGTGTAGTTTAGCCCCAAATGCCTCTAGAAAAAGATTGGGGTGCCCCCAAAAGTGTCAAGTACAGAGGGAAGCACACAGAGCTTAGGGAAAAGACACCTGAGAATGATGAGACTGATAGGAATTGCTTGGCAGCTGAAGCCACATCTCTAGGGGAGAGGAGCAGGCCTGGGAACACCTGAGGTGGCACCTGGCACTAGAGGGCAGGATGGATGTATTGAAATCTGACAACTTCCGGAGCTTCTTTCTACAAATGCCCCTGAGCCTGTGTCCTTGGTTTCCCTGATGGACCAGTCCTGAGGAGGGGAAGGACAGTGGGAATGGAGATAGCACCTCCCCTCCCTGCATACCTTCTTCCCCACTGTGCCTGGGCATCACCCCCTCTGAAGGAACAGTGAACCAAGCAGCTTGGAATCTAGGGATGGTCTCTTGTCCTCATAGCTTCTTCCATTACTTCTTTTCTTTGCTGCTCTCCTCCTTTTTGTTATACTCTTATTTTTTGGTTTGCTTTTAAAAACCTTCTCTTTTTTTGTTGTTGCATTATTGTTTATTTCTTTCCATATTTCTTTGTCTCTCTTCCTGTCGCTACTTTCTTCCATTTCTTGTCTGCCCTACTGGTTTACTCCCTGGCTTCACGTGTGTCTGTGTTCCCCTGTGCTGGGCTGTCCTCCCAAGGCTTTCAGGCTTCATCTCCTTCCTAACCTCTCCTCTCATGTGGAGATGGACAGGGATGTCAGGAGCATTGAGTGCTCTTGGCAACACCATTGAAGATGATGCTGACGATCGGCTACCCTGTAGAGAAGGCAGGCCAGGCTGGGTATGAGGGGAGCTCCTTGGAAGTCAGGAGATCTGTAGGGACAGCAAGGATCTCTTTGTCCCAACCTCCAGCAGCCTGTCTGGGTGCTTCTGTGTTGACCTTGTTTCTGGGATGGCCATCTCAGTGCTGTTGCGGGCTAGCAATTTCGGAAAACTGGATTTGTCTAGGCCTGAGCCCTGTTTGAGAAAGAAGCTTCCCTCTGGTTTGTAGCCCGACATTAATGAGTTTTGGTTCCTGTTGTTTCTATAATTACAAAACTCCAGCACAGGTATTTAAGAGCCAAAGGCCATGCTTGTGGAAGTAAGGGAGAATCTTTCTAAATGGATCCTGAGAATCCTCCTTACAGATCTGAGTGGATGATCAGGCCCAGAGCAACCCTGAGACCCCAGGTTCCCACTGCATTGGCTGTTCTTCATAGGGGACTTCACAGGAGACCCATTATTGTTTACTGGACATTAGGTGCTATATTGTATAGCATTTGCATTCCACAGGTGAGGACAGGCTCAGAGGAATAAGTGGCATGCCAAGATCATTGAACATATCAGTAGCAGAATTAGGATTCAGACTTTGATAGGTCTAACTCCAAAGCCCTGGCTTTTTTTTTTTTTTTGAGACAGAATCTCACTCTGTCACCAGGCTGGAGTGCAGTGGCATGATCTCAGCTCACTGCAACCTCTGCCTCCCGGGTTCAAGTGATTCCCCTGCCTCAGCCTCCTGAGTAGCTGGGACTACAGGCGTGTGCCACCACGCCGAGCTAATTTTTGTATTTTTAGTAGAGAGGAGGTTTCACCATGTTGGCCAGGATGGTCTCGATCTCTTGACCTCGTGATCTGCCTGCCTCGGTCTCCCAAAGTACTGGGATTATAGGCGTGAGCCACCACGCCCGGCCTTTGCTCTTAACTATTGATGTTGTCTTCCTGATCTTTCCTACCAGAAGCTTTTAAACTTTTTGGACTTTAACCTACAATAAGAAATCCATTTTACACGTTCATGTGTATCTATAACAACATTTGTATTTCTAAAACAAACTTTTCATGAAACAATGTATACCTATGTATGTGAGGCAGTCTGATATTTTCTATTCTAGTCCACCTTTTCCATTTCATCCTATTTATGGAAAATATATGTTGGCTGGGAGTCACTAAGTTAATTTAATGACCCACTAATAGGCTGTGAATGGCATTGGAAAAATACCTGCTTGTAAGATATGCGAACACACGTTTCAAGGTTGTTTGTGCATGTGGAAATATTTTGGGGTGCTATCTGTTTTACCATCAGTTTGTACGAGGAGACTAAGACAGTGTAGCTTGCTGACTTGAGAATGTTCTGTAAGGACTGGAAACTCTAGAACCTTGAAGAAACGCCTGACTAGAAGTGAGGGTAAGCTGTTAATTACACTGATTACAGTTTGTGCCTCTTAGACTGAGAACTCTTCCCTCTTGCTGGGGGCATTGCTACCCCTAGGATGTTTGCCCTGAAGTTCTGGTAGTCTCTTTGGGGTTTTAATAAATGACTGAAGTAATTGTTGTGGGGTTTCAACAGGCATTCATAGGCACCCTCGCTTGGCAATATAACATAAGGTTTTGATGTTTGGGTGTTGGAAGGGATCTTTGAAGTGCTGAGAGGGACTCAGTGTCTTTTTCCAAAATCTCTGCTTGTGTCTGTCCAGCCTCTGGCTCCATTGCTTGGCTGAGATCCTGGCCCATAGTAGAATCTGTGTAGAGGAAATGAGAGCTCACTATTTGTGAGGCAGCCTGTTCCACTATTGGACTGCTTTAAATGTAGTGGTCCGTGATTACGCTATAATCCAATCGTGTATTAATTGGGCACCAACTATGTCCTAGGCATAGTATCAAGTACCAGGAGTACAAAAATAAGTAAGCCTTGATTTCTGCTATCAATTATTCTTTTCTCCTACTTCTGTACTGCTGCTTTTCTATTGTGAGTTTGTTTAGTTCATTAATTGGTTCATTCATTCATTCATTCATTCAACAACCATAAACTGATGAGCTACTCTGACCAGGTCCAGTACTAAGCCTGAAGAAGTTATGCCCATCCCATCTCCACCCCAAGCCTTCTCTTTTTGAGACTCCTCATTCAGTTTCTCTAGCTCTTCACATATCACTGTTTTTCAGATCTCTGACCATCCTTGCCTTTGACCTCAGAAATCCTGTATTTGACCTCGACCTTCTTATACCCAGTTGGCACCCAAAGTGATGGGAATAGATTAGATTTCTTTTCAAAGTTTTAAACTGAATATTTTGACTGAGAAATTTTGGCAGTCTTTTGTATGCAAATGACACTGCAGAACATTGTTCCCCCCACAATGTAGGAGATTTTATTCAACTTAGGCACATGCATATTAAAAGACTTTCAGTATAAGGAAAAGGGATAGTTTATTCCCTCCAAATTTGACTACAGCTCAAAATTGTCTTTATTAATGCAAAGTTCTTTTGTCGCCTTGACTTTAGGACACTGTTATCGAACTTTGTGGGAAATACTAAGTTCCAGAAGATTGAATACATGCAGGAAACAAATGCTTTTTGGGCCCTAGAGTGAACATTTGGTCCATATGACAATGACCAGAAAGACTATTAGGTGAAGGTTTTTTAATGATTTGTGCTACATTAGTCTCTTCCCATAAGACATATTCAAAGTTTTAACTTTTCCTTAAGAGGCTTCCATGGGGAGCAAGCATTTGATAATTCATCCTTTAACTAAGAAAAACACCATCACACACTGCTTGAAGAATTCCTCTTCTATTACTTAAAATGTTTTTACTGTGTAACATTTAAGGCATACAAAAACATATAAAGAATACCATGATGAAAGTCTATGACTATATTATCAAGCTTAAGAAATAAAACAGTTGAGTCATCTTTCATTTATGACTAAATTAACTTATTAAAACCACTAAAACTTTTGGATTACTCCTCTTAAGATATTTTCTTAGGGAGAAGTTTAGCAGGGACATCTATCAATTTTCCTAATCCAAAAGAGCTAATTCCTAGATATTGTATGTTTGGTCTACATTTTTTTCCTCTTGGAACTTCTAACATTTTTTACTGTTCTTCTTTTTTTAAATTGTACTAACAAAGACATTGCATATTGCAAATCCACATATATAATTTATCAGAGGTTATAATTAGAGGATATTTCTTTTTTTTCTTTTTTGAGACAGGGTCTCACTCTGTCTCCCAGGCTGGAGTGCAGTGGTGCAATGATGGTTCACTGCAGCCTTGACCTCCTGGGCTTGAGCAAACCTCCTGCCTTGGCCTCCCAAAGTGCTGGGATTACAGGCATCATGAACTGCCACACCTTGACAGAGGATACTTCCGTATCAAAAATCAAATATAATATAATGTCATCATTTGCAAATAACTATAGAAGATTTTAATGTTTATTTAGCTTGACCTTTGAGGATTCTAGTTCCTGATTTATTTATCATACTTGTTTTAATCACACCAGGGATAATGATCAAACATTGAATAACTTTTATTTATAAGATTTCTTAGCAACAGATCATAGTACATGTATATAGTAAATGAATATATCAACATTTTTTCTGTGCTATTTCAAAGTTTCGGTAATTTTACTTCATAAAGAAATCTAAAAATACTAAACCAGTCATCTTAAATATATTGCCACTGAAGCCCAATATCCACCTACTGTCTGAATTTGGAGAGAGTATGTCTAATGTTAGATGCTAAACATTGTGAGAATCCTCTCAGACACTGGTTTCAGATAGCTGTCACCCATAGAACTAAGGGCTAGAAAGTTATTCATCTTTATGGTATAATTTTAGTTCAATCTAAAAAAAATTTACTGAGCGTCTACAATGTTCTAGGCCCTGAGCCAGGTGCTGGGACAGAGGTGAGCCATTCATTAGTCCTCCCCATGAGTCTCTTTAGCTGGAGAACCACTCTTTGTCTAGAGTATGTGATTTTGCACTTAACTTCTCTAGAGTCTATGGTGTGTGAGATGAACAGTGTAACATTGTTTTGCATAGAGAGGATACTGTAGACAGAACCCAATGATGGAGCCTTAAGTAAAGAGTATAATTTGGGTGTGGCTGGTAGAATCACTATAATGTAATGTGACTTAAACCTCAGACATCAATCGTTATTTTGGTACTTTAAATATAACTGATGTTTTATTCCTATGACTATACTATTTAGATATTTAAATATTGAAAAACTGATCACAAAGATACTATAATACTTTTACACATGTGTATACATATGTATATATGTATGTCAATGTATATTTTACTATTGGCATTAGTAATTATTTTCCCTTTGTGCAGTTTCTTTTAGAGTACTTCTGTCTTTTCCCCCTACCCCAATAGTACCGTGATATTGTATTATTAACCGAGCTATAGCAAGTCATAATGATCACTTGAAATCATTTATTAAATAAATGAGGTAAAGATGTAGTTTTCTTCTCTCCCTTTTTGGGGTTTGTATAATATTGTAAGAGGAATGCAAATGCCTTCAACTACATACTGCGTGTGGTTCATGGCATGATTGTCTATATTGCAGCTTTTGCATGGGCAAATTGTGCTCGATTTCTTTTTGGCATTACCATCTAGTCAGCTTTCTTTAGTGGTTTGAAATTGACATACCATCTCTGATTACTTTAAATCTTAAATATATTCTGTGTCCTTACAAGACCTGAAAGAGATGGAGTGTTGAACCGGAGCTCTTTAATTTTCTCTGACTTTCTCGGGAAGGTTGTAAGTCAGTGAAGAGCAGGTTTAAGGAAGGTGAGGGAGGGAAGAATGCACCTATTTTTGAATGTTGGCATGACGCATTGTTATGAAAAGGTGCGGTTAGTCCCCACATGTTGTAGAAAATTGGCTGGGTGTGGTGGCTCACGCCTGTAATCCCAGCACTTTGGGAGGCCAACATAGGCGGACCACTTGGGGCTCGGAGTTCCAGACCAGCCTGGCCAACATGACGAAACCCCATCTCTACTAAAAATACAAAAAATAGCCAGGTGTGGTGGTACATGCCTGTAATCCCAGCTATTCAGGTGGCTGAAGCAGGAGAATCGCTTGAACCTGGGAGGTGGAGGTTGCAGTGAGCCAAGATTGTGTCACTGGTCTCCACCCTCCAGCCTGGGTGACAGAGTGAGACTGTCTCAAAAAAAAAAAAAAAAAAAAAAAAAAAAAAAAAAAAAGGAAAGAAAGAAAGAACGAAAGGAAAGAAAACAGAGTACTTGAAAGAAAAATGGGATGGGATAAGGAAATAGAATTAATTTTCCTGTCATAATTTTGTAGCTTGATTTCACCTTTTAACAAAGTATTCCTTGAACAATAAAACAGAATCAAATTAAAATATATGTAATACAGAGACACATGTCAAACTAAGCAGAATTCTTAAAGATCATTTATTATTTGGAATTATTAGCACCAGCTCTACTCCCCCGACCCCTTTTAGACTAGATAACTGAAGTGGACACTAGCAGGCATACGTGGGCCTGGGTGTGTCTCTTTTTTATAAGTTAATTTAGTCAAATGCTATGAAAGGGATTGGAAGTTTTAAGAAGAATGTAAACATCATCATGCTCCCTGTATTTCCCTCTGTTCCAAGGTCTGGTTGTTGAGCTGTCTTTGTCTGAGAGCCAGTGCATCTTCAAGTTGTTAGGAGATGAAGGAACGCATGAACAAGCAAAATATTCAGTGTCATAAATCACATGAAAGTTAAAGTCATGTGGACCCATATTTATGATTTACACATCCATTACCATGTTATTGATACCCAGTAACAAATGGTAAGCAGTAGAGGACAAATTATTTTAAACTTTATGACGCCAATCTAGGAAAATGACTCTGAGGCCCTTGTGAAGACCTCTATACCTGCAGAGAGGGCCACATGTCTTATTTCTGATGCACAGGCCTGCTCTTCAGGTATCAGTAACTGCTGAGTGACAGATGGTTCTGCCAGCCATATTGGGAACCAGGACTGAGGTTGCAGTCATGCTGGATTTAGGAAAGAACAGTTCCTTTCTTGCACAGTGAACGTTGCCACTTTTCAATGAAGAGCAAGCACTAAGCAAAGCAAAGTTCAGGCTGCCCAAAGGAGCTGGTGGAGGGGAAGGAAGTGGGGCAGGGGTCCTGGCAGTGCTGCCTAGGAGTAGAGGGCCCCATGCGTTCACTCTTGATCTGTTCCCTGAAGAATGCTCTGCCTGGAGGGAGCCGAAAGGATGAGGTGAAGGAAAGCTCACTACCCAAGCATTTCTGGTGGCACTCTATAAACTAGAAGAGTGTTTGCTTAACCAGAAAATACCCTGAAGGCCTGGAAAAAAAGGAATATAAATTATTTGCTTGTAAGTGTGAATTAATCCCCTTATTGGAATGTCTGGGCTTCTACCTTGCTGAGGTAGAGTATGGGACAGTCACAGAGGATGTGATGGACATTGTGTTCAGGGGCTTTGGGCAACGAGAGGGAAAATGAAGGCCTTGGCCTCCAGAAGATGGAGAGAAATGGCATTGGATCAGGAGGGACCAGAGGGTGGAAAAGATATGAGAATGAAGTGCAGAAAGACAGGTGGTAGGAACCTTGGAAGAAGGGTGCAGGTACAACCCGGGAGCCTCCACTCATGCATCTGCAAAGTCTCAGTGTATACCCGGCATGTATGATGAGCTTGGCCACAGATAGGCATGCTGGAATTATGCTGGGAACCCAATTAGTAAAGGCACCCACACCAATCAAATGTGGACAGATTCATGCTTCAGATGTCAATATCTTCATTGACACATAGTAAGAGCTGTACATTTCCAACCAGTAAGCCACCAAATAGGAGGTACTGTTTGTCAAGCTATTGGCTGTTTGTCAAGCTATTGGCTATTGGCATGATATGTCCTTCTCTTTGGAGAAGGCGATCACGTGGTGATATGTCCTTCTCCAAAGCCCCTTTGCTTCTTGGTGTTTTGTGGTCTGTTTCTTGCAAACAGCTTAGTCCTATTTTCTGTATTTTCTTTAAAAGGTATGAGTTTGGTTGGTTGTGGTGGCTCACACCTGTAATCCTAACACTTTGGGAGGTCATGGTGGGTGGATAGATTGAAGTCAAGAATTCGAGACCAGCCTGGGCAACATAGTAAGACATTGTCTCTACAAAAACTAAAAAAAAAAAAAAAAAAAAAAAAGTAAAAAATGAAAACACTAGCTGGGCATGGTGGCATACACCTGGGTCCCAGCTACTTGGGAGGCTGAGGTAGGAGGATTGCTTGAGCCCAGGAGGTTGAGGCTGCAGTGAGCCATGATTGCACCACTACACTCCAGTCTGGGTGACAGTGAGACCCTGTCTCAAAAATAAAAAAAAAAAAGCATAAATTTCCATTTGATTACAGAATGCCTATTTTACTCATTCATGCTGATAACTGTAGGTTTACTCCATCAGAGAGACAATGTCTGGTTTAATTAAGGCCATGATTGATCAAATAAAATTTTTGGACTTTTTTGGATTGAACTAATTTGGGGACATCCTGGGCTTTAGGATAGACTCAAAAAATAACTTTGTTATTTACAAAGCTGTAGTCTCCTGATCTCATCCTATTTTATGGACAATAACATATTTATAGATTGTGCCTTTTTTTTTTTAACTGGGCTTTTACAAATCACTATAATAAGGCATAAATATATGTATATAAAACACTTCACTCTTTCAAGTCACATGCTATAGAACGAGTTTTGTTTTATGTGTTCATATCTATATTATAGCCTATCTAGTGTCTTTTACTGAAGAATACACATAGTTTATAACTAAGAAACATTTGACAGGAAAATCGGTATTTTTTATGATCTGCATAAACTTTTTAATGTAATTTAGGAAAAAAAAATCAGTGCCAAAAATGATACTTCAAAGATAACAGAAGATTCAGAACGTAATGGATTACAACAGTTCCAAAAAGACCTCTTACTAGAATACGGTCTGTGATACATTTAATTAACGTTCTGTTTTATTTCAGTGGGGCTACGGTGGAGAAGATTACAAATAAATGCCCTCGTCCACTAACAAAGGGCGGCATTGTGGCTTATTCTGAAGATCCAGTCCTGAATGAGCTGACACACCTAAAACAATCTTCGGAATACACCTCAAGTTGAAGAAAAACCCAGAAGTCCTTTGGCCCTCCCCCTCAATAAGCTCTGCGGCATTCATATGACCCCCAGGCGATGCTCCCATCTTCTTTCGCCCAAGGGGAAGGGTCATGGAGGGAACAGGTGTCTGCTTCCTCATCTGGGGAGAGTGGCCCCACCTTGGGTGGTAGGTCGTTTGACACCGTCATGAAAGGGGTGAAGGGGTAAGGAGGTGGGGTGGGGTACCCCGGAGTGTGGTGCAGATCTTCCAGAGCATGCAGCGAGTAGGACTGAGCCCCAGCCAGGGAGGTCCCCCAGCTGGAGCCCCTGTGCTGGGCGGTGCTCCCAGACTCAAGCTGGGAGAGGCAACTCGTGCTGGGTGGCAAGGTCTGCAGGGCATCGGCAGACACAGGGTCGGGCTGGCTGAGACCGTCAGGCAACGTCTGCTCCCATGAGTCCCTCTGAGGAGAATGGAAAGGCCACAGAGGTGATTCTCTAGGTGACACTCTGATGATACATTGTGTGCTGCCAGACTGTGACCTCAGGGCAGCCTTCATCCCCTCTCTCTGCTGTCTGAAGCCTGGCTCTCAGGCTGCTCTTCTCTCTGGCTTTTGACACTAGCAGTAAAGTTTTCCTCCCTTCCTACTCTAGAATTAGATTTGCTATAGATATTGAGATTCCTTTTCCCGGAAGACAACATTAAATGAGTGAAATGTGAGACTAATAAAATGCACATCCACGCAACATTTTACTGTGTACAATGCACGCTGCTTGGATTCTTTTTGGGTCTCCCATTAGTCTGGGTCCTAGAATGCCCTTTATACAGTGGGGAAGGTCAGCGCTTGGCCCACTCCTTGCAGTAGACCTTCAACTCCATGGTGAGCTTTGGAGGGGACTAAGAAGCCCACTCTGTCCTCAGTAAGGCAGGAGGAAAGAGGTAGGAATCCCTTAAGTTTGGAGCTAGAAAGATTTGGATTCATTCATGGCTCCTCTTGACTCTGAGCCCAACATTGCTCATCTGTAAAATGGGGCTTTCATAAATATATCCTGAGTTGTTGCAAGTATTGAATGAACACATCACATTTTCTGGCACAGAATATACTTAATAATGTGAATTCTCATTCTCTCCCTTTTGTCTAAAATGCTGTCTTTAGAGATTCATTCCTTTGTGGTAGAAACCTTTATGATTCTCTATGAGCATTAGCATTCTTCAGATCTTTATGAACTCACCTGTTTGGAAGGATTGAGAGAGAACAAGGATTTTTAGGCTAAAAATGTGGGGAAGGGGAGGCAGGGGACTTGGAAAGAAAGAGGAGCCCTATGTACCCTCCTTGGGAGATTAGCAGCCATCTCATTACTGCCTAGCAGGTCTGAGATGCAGCTTCAGTGTTCCTTCCTTAGGGGCTGCAGGAATGATAATGACTGGCACTAACAGGGTGGGGGAACATCAGACAGTATCCGCAGAGCATTAACAAAATGGATATAAATCCTGCTGTACATTCCTCCCGGTTTCAAGCCCTGCTTAGACCCTCCTGGCTGTCATGGCTAACAGGGATGCTTGAACAAGGCTCCCTCAGAGGGTGTCCTGGCGTCTCCAGGCAGCTGCAAAGCAGCCTCAGGAGTCTCCAGGGAGTGCCAGACCTGGCTTCAACCTGGATGCCAAGCACAGCAGCTGGGCCAGAGGGTGAGCCTCGCCCCTCTTTTACTCCCTCACAGGAGGCCTCTGCATACTCACAAACAGGAAGTGAGTGGGGTCTCCGGGGAAGGGCGGCGGCAGGAGCGGCAGCAGGGTCGAGGCGCTGAACAGAGAGCCCGCGTTGGGCGTCAGCGCTGGAGGCCGGTAGTCTCCATAGGGCTCCGGGGGGAAATAGGGCTCCAGGAGGGCCGCATGGCTCTGCCCTGCGGAGGACTCACAGGGAAACGGCTTCCCCACGCTGGAGGTGTAGACGTCATTTGAAAACTGTTTACTGTTGTGGAAGTCTGAGTCAGATAAGAAAGATCTTCTGACACCGTAGTAACCTGACGTGACCGGCGAACCTGTTGCCAAATGAAAAACACATGGGCAGAAAGTTCCTCCCACCCAGGGCAGTCAAGGCCTCAGTTGCAGCTGAGTCTCTGCCTGGAAAATGATGTTACTAACGCGTGCCTGACTCCAGCGCTAACATGGAAATAGAGAAATGTCTTGAAAAGCGTGAAATATTCCTGCATTAGCCCAAATAACTGATGTTTGAAAACATTATCGCCTTTAGGGGTGAGTTCATTTTAGACAGTACGGTATCTGTTCGTTCATTCACACTTACTGAGTACCTTCCAGGTGCCCCAGGGCTGTGCTAGGAAGAGAGAAATAAAAGAGTCTCTTGGCATTCACATTTTAACCAAGGAAGCATCTTTTTCACAACATCGGAGCTACCTCTCCATATACATAGAACTGTTAACAAGAGGCTGCTCCTGGCCTGTTATCTGAGATCACTATCTCTGGATAAGGTGACACATGTAACCCCACCTCAAATCAGAGGCAGGCTGTACTCTGTCTTTAATTCTTCGCACATTGACCTTACACTGGGTCGCACACCTGGCAGACATCAATAAATGACTTGCTTTAAAAGGGTTAGATGGCTACACAGAAGCCAGTTTTAGAGGCCTGTAGTTGCAGGGCTTTGATGAGTTTCATGTTATTTGCTGCCCTCTTGTGGCCTCACGGATTCCTTCCCTCAACTCACCAGGGCCCTGCAAGTTTAGGAAGACAGTGCCTGGTACAGGAAGTGTCTGTTGGTGGGCCGGGAGCGGTGGCTCACGCCAGTAATCCCGGCACTTTGGGAGGCCGAGGCTGGCGGATCACGAGGTCAAGAGATTGAGACCATCCTGGTCAACATGGTGAAACCGTGTCTCTACTAAAAACAATACTTATCAGCTGGGCCACCGTGCCTGTTATCTCAGCTACTGGAGTCCCGGCTACTCGGGAGGCTGAGGCAGGAGAGTCGCTTGAACCGGGAGGTAGGTGGAGGTTGCAGTGAACCGGGATGGCACCACTGCACTTCAGTCTGGGTGACAGAGCGAGAGTCCGTCTCAAAAAAATAAATAAATAAAATTTTCCGTTGGTGGAGAGAGGGAGGGACAGAAACTGATAAGAGCTTCATTTAAGGTAAACGCAGCAGTGAAATGGTTTCCAAAGAAAAAGATGTGTTTGCTCAACAATAGCTCAGTTGTAGCAGAAAACACATGATCATTCAGAACATGTTTGAGGGCATAGACTTGAGGTCTATAAAACTTATGGTTTAATTGTTCCAGCTGGCCTTGGGTGTGATCTAATGCTAACACTAACACCGTTAGGTCACAGGTCACAAAAAGGCTGAGCTTGGCAAAAGATGTAAGTGCCTGTCTTTCTTACCTTACCCCAACCACAGCAGACCACTTCTGAGCTTCTGACTCTATAGACCCAGAATTCCAGCCCATTCCACAGGACGTGGAACTTTATATTATGCTCATTCCTCTTTCACCTGAGTCACAATGATCTTTCCAGCCAACCTGCAAGCCCAAGGGGGCAGAGCTCATGCCTTATACATTTTCTTTAAACCTAGTAGTATAACATTGTGTTCAAGAATGGCATGTGAATTTATTCATCCAGAAGAAGAAATCAAAATTCCCCATCAAAACCTATAGCACGATTCTACTCACTTCACTTTCCTCTTACCTTCTATAACTTCTAACCTGCTCATGCATTTGAAAACTGCAGTTAGGGTTTTCATTATAAGCATACTTCCCTGGGAAAAAAATCTGTGCAACTGAACCTTAATATAAGGTTCTGTTTCATACAATGAATTTATGTTTATGAGAGTGGTTAAGGTTGAGAATATGAAAACAAGGTTTCCAGGCTCTCATCTATACTCCCAATTTCCAAATCAAAACAACCACAAAGAAAAAAGCATCTGCTCTCTTAGCATGGATTTTCTCTGTACAAAGAGAAAGGATAATTTCTAGATAAAGAGAAGCTATAGAATTGGTTTTTTTTTTTTTTTTCTGTAGAAGGCAGGAGATGCAACCAAATTTCAATGGCAGTATATATGATTGGGAAACAACATACAGGCATTTAAATATTCGGGATCCTCCATTGCTCTTATTCCTTTCCCTTCTCCAGCTTTGAAGGTGATAAAACTATTAGGGACTGTGCCGCTTCTGAGTTGAACTAGATGAGATTGTCTTTGCCTGTGTGTGTGTGTGTATATGAGAATGTCCAACACTATTATTAGGAATTCCCTTTTTACATCCCCACAGGAGTATTTAATGAGACACAGGCATTGAAATGAATTCAAAATGCTGAACCAAGTTCCTGGCTCCCTCTGCTCGCAGGCCGCTTTCCTCTTTCTGTTTGAAAGCAGATGCCTCATCTCTCAGATCATGGTGTCAGAACTTTAGACATTTTAAAACTGTATCAAGGGCATAATTTATATTGCCTTTGCCCCAAAAGCTTGGGATCAAAGGGCTGCTTTCAAGACAAAATGAATTTTAAATTCAGAAATGACTGAATGAATGAGTTCTGTTCTTTGCTGATTTTGTATTTTAGGCAAAACTATTTTAAAGGAGCAGAGTTTTGGAAGTGCTGTAAGGTCGTTATGAAAGAATGGAAGCCCAGATGCTTGATTTAAATTCCAAAGGGAATAATTGCTTATTGAATTGAAGTACTCACCTGGCATCTGCACAAATGGAGACTGAGAGGAGCTGACGCTGCCCTGGAAGGTAAACAGAATTCACATGTTTTCTTTAGTCGTAAGTTTGACTTTAATAAAAATTAGGACTACCCCTTATAAACTTGGTTTTATGATATTCAGAAATATTATCTGGGGAGTTGGGTTGACCCTTAGGTCAACTGAGAATAAGAATTCAAGTACCATAGAACAAAGTTTTACAAGGGACAAAGAGAAACCACACTTTTACATTTTGATAAACATGCCAGAAAGCACTGACTGGATAAAATGGAATAATTTATCCTCCATTTTCTACTGTTCCAGTTAACATTCCCTCATCAAATATATATTAAGTGACTATATATATGCATATGCAGTAGCCTCCCCTTACCCTCGAGGGATATATTCCAAGACTCCTCAGTGGGTTCCTAAAACTGAGGATAGTACCACACCTGATTGCCGTCAGTCGGAACACGTTTCTGTTCATGTCCTCCACCCACAAACTCAATGCCTTTTCCATCTTAGCTAAGAATTTATCATGCACTGTGGCCACAGTTTTGCAGTTCGAGGTGCAACAGCAAAACTATCATGAATTTCTTTTTCGTTCTTCACAATTTCATAGACAGAAGATTTGTTCTTACCATACCGATGTCTGACCTCAGCATACATTTGTTTTTCTTTCCTTATTAAGTTGAGAACGTTTACCTTTTCATTTAAAGGGAGCACATTCTGGCTTCTTGGCATATCTAAATTGCCAGCATCGCTACTCTTGTGCTTTAGGGCCATTATGCAATACAATAAGGGTGACTTGAACACAAGCACTGCCATACAGTGACAGGTGATCCAATCATTGAGTTGGCTACTGAGACACTAATGGGCAGGTGGTGTAGACAGTGTGGATTGGCTGGACAAAGGTAGGATTCAAGTCCTGGGCAGCATGGAGTGGGACTGAATGAAATTTCATCACACCACTGAGAAAGGCATGCCATTTAAGATTTAGGAATTGTTTATATCTAGAGGTCTGCATTTAGTGTGTTCAGACTGCAGTTAACCATGAGTAGCTGAAACCTCAGAAAGGGAAACCATGGCTAAGGGGCGCCTACTGTATGTGTGTATGTGCATACACACATACACTTAGTGTTGGGCTTCAGCA